>NC_066522.1:11327752-11335252 GCF_024679095.1 Eriocheir sinensis
TCTCTCTCTCTCTCTCTCTCTCTCTCTCGTTAATCCTATATTTTCTTTGTGGACTCTGAATAACGTCCTTTCTTTCCTCCTTCTTCTTACCTAAGTTTCCTTCTCTTTCTCCTCCTCCTCTTCCTCCTCCTTCTCCTTTTTTCTTCCTTCTTCTCCTTTCTTCCTCCTCCTCCTCCACTGGATTCTCTTCAATGAGGCGGAACTTGTACAAAACACGTAGAGGCCGAACTTCCCTCCAACTACAGACAGAGAGAGAGAGAGAGAGAGAGATTAAAAGTAGTCAGGTTCTAACACCGCTTCTCTCTCTCTCTCTCTCTCTCTCTCTCTCTCTCTCTCTCTCTCTCTCTAATCTCCCTTCCCTCACTTTCCCACCCTCCCTGCACAAGATACACGTGCAGTCAGAGGGGATCAGCTCACGGTTCCAAGTCCGGAGAATTATCCATTAAAAGTTGCCTTCATTCCAAATTTAATAAGGAGCATCGAACCATCGGATTGAGTTCATTATGGCTTCTCGTCTTTGCCTCCTTCTTCGCCCAACTCTGTGCCCTTAGGGAGATGCGTTTCTTTTTTACAGCAAGGGAGGCAAGAAACAAAAGGAGCTCATCTCAGCGCTGCTCGGGTAAAGAAAATAGGTCGAGAGGCTAAAAAAAGAGGGTTAGTTTCGGATGGAGAGGTGTCTTGAGGGGATGAGATGTGAGACGTGTAAGAAAATGTATCTCGTGTGATGTAAGGATGAATTACCTACGTATGATGGCGATAGTATTAAGGATGAAAAAAGGAGAAAGAAATAGAAAGAAAATAAACAAAGATGGATAGACAGTATATTGCCGAGAGTGTAATGGATGAGAGGCAGAAAGACATAGAAAGATAAAGATAGATAGATAGTATATTGGTGAAAGTATTAAGAATGAGAAAAGGAGAAAGACATAAAGAAAATAAACAAAGATGGATAGACAGTATATTTCCGAAAGTGTTATGGATGAAAGAAGCAGAAAGACATAGAAAGATAAAGATTGATAGTATATTAGTGAAAGTATTGAGGATGAGAAAAGGAGAAAGACATAGAAAGAAAATAAACAAAGATGGATAGACAGTATATTTCCGAAAGTGTTATGGATGAAAAAAGCAGAAAGCCATAGAAAGATAAAGATAGATAGTATATTAGTGAAAGTATTGAGGATGAGAAAAGGAGAAAGACATAGAAAGAAAATAAACAAAGATGGATAGACAGTATATTTCCGAAAGTGTTATGGATGAAAGAAGCAGAAAGACATAGAGATAAAGATAGATAATATATTAGTGAAAGTATTGAGGATGAGAAAAGGAGAAAGGCAAAGAAAGACAGATATAGATAGGCTTTGTGCCCTTGGGGAGATGCGAGTCATGACATGCGTGCACCTTCAATAAAATGTGTGTTGCTTTTTTTATGTAAGGATGCATTTATTACGTATATCGGCGAAAGCGTTAATGATGAGAGAAGGAGAAGGGCATTAAAAAAAAAAAAAATAAAGATAGTAGTCTGTGTGAAGTTGGGGAAATGCGAATCCTGAGCTGAGTGTACCGGCAATAAAATGTGGTCTTGTGTGACGTAAGGATGCATTAATGATATTGGCAAGTGTGTTTATGATGAAAGAAAAAAGGTAGAGGAAGAAAAAATAAAAATAAAATCATGTTGTGTAACGTAAGGATGCATTGATCAAATTGGCGAGTGTGTTGACGATGAAAGGAAAAAGGTAGAGAAAGAAAAATGAAAAGAAAATTATGTTGTGTGATGGATGGAGGCATTGATTATATTGACGATTTCAGGCGTCGCAACGCTCGTGATTTATGTCAGTATCCCCCGCGGAGGGTTGAACTTTCCGAAGGAGGGTGGGTGTTTTCTCTCTCTCTCTCTCTCTCTCTCTCTCTCTCTCTCTCTCTCTCTCTCTCTCTCTCTCTCTCTCTCTCTCTCTCTCTCTCTCTCTCTCTCTCAGGAGCAACAGGTAACTCAATAATTTCACCTTTAATTAATGTAAGTGTATGTGAGTGTGTGTGGGTGTGGGTGGAAATTATACGAATGAGGAATTGCAAAGGAAATAAAACGAATACACTTTTACGTTAAACTGTTTCAAAGAGATTTTTTTACCTTGTGTCTAAGTTTAGGATACGATTACGGGCGAGAGGACGGACAGAAATCAAACTGAATACATTAAAAAAAAGTGACACAGAGGAAAACGAGAAACCGCGTAAAATTGTAAATGATATGAGGATATAGGAATGCCCGTGATGGAGTGAACTGAAATGGACGAACGAGAGCAAACCAAATTGAATAGAGAAGCGATAAAGGAAAGACGTACAAATGAAAGCGAAAAGCAGGGAATGACAAAAACCAAACTGAATAGAGAGAGAGAGATCAAGGAAAGACGTACAAATGAAAGCGAAAAGCAGGGAATGACAAAAACCAAACTGAATAGAGAGAGAGAGATCAAGGAAAGACGTACAAAAGAGAGCCGAAAACAAGGAATGACAAAACGTATATGAGATGAGAATAAGGGAAGGCTTGTGGTGGAATGCAGGGAAAGACAAACGGAAAGAAATCAGAGTAGAAAGATAAAGAAGACACGTACAAGAGATGACGAAAGGCAGGGAACGTAGATGAGGTGAGAATAAAGGGATGGTTGTGCTGGAATGAACTGAAAAAGACCAACTGAAAGAGACGAACGTAAAAGAAAAACACTAGAAATAAAGAAGAATGCATTGAGGACACCGAAAAAGATTAATTAGAATCAAAACTATGATCCGATGAGACTATTTTAATGTCTGTGCTGGAATTAAATGAAAGAGACAAACGAAAAAAAAAAATAGAAATAAAGATAATTAACGAAAACGAAAAAATAATTAGAATCAAAACTCAGATGCGATGAGACTATTTTAATGCCTGAGGTGGAATTAAATGAAAGAGACGAACAAAAATGAAACGAATAGAAAGAAAGATAAAAAAATAAACGCATAAACGGAACCGAAAAACTGTGAAACAAAACTTAAACGAGATGAGAATATTCTTTATGGTTGTGGAGGAATGAGCTGAGAGAGACGAAAGGAAAAGAAATCGAATCGAAAAGAAAGATGATGAAAAATAAGATAACAATGAAAGATAGTTAATGAAAATACCCGCAGAGGAAAACGAGAAACATGAAAAACAAACTTAGATGCGATGAGAATATTCTAATGATTATGGTGGAGTGAATTGAATGAGGCGAACAAAGATAGTTATTGAAAAAACCCGAAGAGGAAAACGAGAATGAGAATGAGAATATTTTAATGATTATGGTGGAATGAATTAAACGAGACCTACGGAACGAAACTGAGTAAAATAGATATGAAAAACCGCACAAAATAAAACTACAAGCATGGAATAATACCGTTGATGAAATGGGAACACGGGAATGCTTGTGGCGAAAGGAACTGAAGGGGACGGACGGTATACACGGATGGCTATGGCGAGATTTGAAAACACCGTACTACGAAGGGTCGCTTTAGGATATAACGATCTTCTTCCGGAGCATTATTATCCCGTTTCTATATGGGGTCGCTGTTTTTGATGAGTCTCCTCCATCTAACCCTGTCCTCCGCCACTTCAAGGTCCAAGTTCTTCTCCCTGCCGTCCACCACAATACAGTCCTTCCATCTCGTCCTGGGTGTTCCTCTCTTCCTTCTGCCACCACTTCCATGTCCATTATCTGCCTTTCACAACTCCTTTCCTCTCTCCTCACGACATGACCAAACCATCTTTAGGATATAACGATGAATAAGCGCGAAGAACCTAATGTGAACTGAGTCTTTATAACAGAAACCTGAAACCGTTCAATACATGTAACCAGAAAACGTTCCCTCAAGACCAAACTTAAAATCATACATCTAAAAACGCTTAATAAGTCAAAATACGAGATAATTAAAACCAATTCCTTAAGACACACACACACACACAAAAAAAAAAACTGACGTGAAATGTAATGGAATGCTGGTATGTGTGTCTGTGTGTGTGTGTGTGTGTGTGTGTGTGTGTGTGTGTGTGTGTGTGTGTACGTAATGTGTCCATGCGTTCTTCCTCTTTCACTTTAATTGAGCTCAGCATCCTCTTAGTTCTCTCTCTCTCTCTCTCTCTCTCTCTCTCTCTCTCTCTCTCTCTCTCTCTCTCTCTGCTTTCTAGTTCCCTTAATCGTTACAAAAAGCGAGCTAAAAAGTGTGATGTGAAAGGTAATTGCTACACAGGAACATCAATGACGGTTGTGTAATTGAATTTATTATTTTTGTGCTGCGTCTGCGAGTTAGGGAATCCACGCCGGCTTCCCCTTTATAGCAATTCCTCTTCATTTACCGGCTTCGTAATTTTATGCATGCCACTGAAGTAAAAAAGAAAAGAGAAAAATAAGATGCTCCAATCCGCCTTGCCAGAGACCGCCATGTTCGCGGCTTCAACTCAAACACGGCTGGCGCTCCCCGCGGAGTTAATTCTGATTCGCGGGCTTGTAAGTCTACCATATTATTCGGGGTTTTAATTTAGACACGGCTGACTCTCTCCGTAGAATTAATTCAGATTCGTGAGCTTTAATTCAAACACGGCTGGCACTACTTCCCGCAGAGTAAATTCAGATTCTCTGGCTTGTAAGTCTACCATATTAAGGCCAGGTCACACTGGGAGCGATGCAATGTTTCTCAGGTATGTCGCCAAGACACGCCCAAGATGTTCTATGCGATTGTTCACATTGGAAACAATGTCAGCGAGGCTACGTTTGAAATTTTCCACCAAACAATTTTACTGCCTGTTCATATCTCTGTGACCTTCTGCAGACATATATAAATCAGATATTTCTGTACTTCCTCTATTAACTGCTTCTTTGCTTCCAGGAATTCTGTCGTTGAAAAATGAAACTGCCTCCTTTAGACGGTACCTCATATGCTTGGATTAGCGGGTGGCAAACTGCTGACAATTTCTCACTTTCTCAGTTGCCAAGCAGTGAGCACAGCAGGGGCTCCCGAGTAAGTGTTCTTCTGCGCATGCGTGAGGCGAGACATGTCCTTGAAATATCGCGGAGGAGGCGAGCAGCAAAGATATGTGAGGGACGTTGCTGGCCTCGTTCGCGTAGCTTCGCCTCCGGTGTGAACAGTCTCACTGAAACCACGGAAGTGACTGAAAGCTACGTGGCGGCAGAGAACGCGTAGCGTAGCATTACTCATGTGTGAATAGGCCATTATTCTCGGCATCAATTTAAACACGGCTGACGCTCCCCGTAGAGTTAATTCAGCTTCGTGGATTTGTACATAGATCTAAAGGGGGTGGGTGACGAAAGTTATCCTGCAGGCAACACCATTCCCACCATCAACATCACCTCTATATATCTCAACCTCAACCAACACCACCACCACCACCATATGTTTTCAATATATTTCAGGTCAAGTTGTGAATCAGTGACTGACTTGTCTTCGCCTTCAACATCATACGACTGACGACTCCATTATTTAGAGTCTTAGGCGGCATTTCACGTTGTCGGTATTGATTTGTCGTTTTGTGCCAGAGAAGATACGTAAAATGTCATATAGACCTGGGTAGGCGGTGGTGGAGTGGTTAGCGGGCGGGTCCCGCATTCACCGCGCCATGGAAAACGTCGGTTCGAATCCCCACGCTACCACCTGGGATTTTTCAGTCACCACTGGGTGCCTAAGACTACCCACATGCTGTCTAGAAGACCACCCATCAGCCCGGACTCTAGAAGAAACCGTCCAAGTGAATCAAGAATGAGTTCCGGGGGGCAGCATGAGCCAAGGATAACTGGCGCCACTATAAAAATTGCCTGCGCCATGACGGGCTTGGGCCGACCACCTGACCCCTGAAGAAAGCCTGCCGCCGCTACAGGCGGAGATTAGAAAAAAACGCCTTTGCATTCGATACATTCTCGTTGACGACCCATAAGAGCCACTTTCGACGACGGGGCTCCATTTTCTTGACAATAATTCATGTTGTCGGCATTCCAGCGCCTTTTTAATTGGAATAGAAGACACACGGCTTACGTCAAGAGTGAGGTTATAAGCAGGTAAAAGAAACAACTACGTATATATTCCAAACGAGGGAGAATATTCATATAACTGATTATACAGTAATCATGAGCGTTTGCAAAAGGTATTTGGATCCTTATTCAGATAAAAGCTTCGAGTGTATTTCTTCCTTTCTACGACGTGGACGCTTTCAAAAGGGAGTATCGGGACATCTTTCCTTTGAATTTGCCTCTCTGCTTGGCTTCTTTTACAGGCTTTTGTTTGCCGAAGCAGCGCTATAGTGGGCTTTTTAGTTGTTTTTTTCACCATTGAGCTGCCTCCTTTGCTGTGAAATAAAACAACTACGACTGCTTTGTATTCTTTCCTAACGGGAGAACTTTCTGCCACATCAATCAACAAGAAATAAAAATACAGAATAAAAACAATAAGATATAGAAGAGGGAGAAAACAACAAGAGATAAAACAGCAAAACATAAAAATAACGATATAAAAGAAAATATAAAACAGTAAAACAGATAATATAAAAAAACGAAAAAAATGAAACAAAACATAAAACAAAACATAGCTAACAAAATAAAACAAAACGAAAAATAACGAAACAAACCCCCCAAGAAGTAAGACAACAACAAATCATAATAAAACAAAACGAATATAACTAGACAACGCTTTTCACGCCTTCAGTCACAAAAAAAACGAAAAACCTGCAGGGAGAGAGATAGAAATGGGTAGATAGATAGATAGATAGATAGATAGATAGGGAGAGAATAAGCATTTATCGTCCTGCTGAGATATAAAGAAAAAAAGCTATTTGCCTGCAGAAGCGTGACATTAAACTACTGCTACACGCCACTACACTATACAAGAATCACGAGTGTATTCAGGCTTGTATAATCTAAACCTCTTAGCTCAATGGTTACTATTACGAGAGAGAGAGAGAGAGAGAGAGAGACTAGGTGATTAATTGAAAAGAGGAGGGAGAGTACAAAAGAGTGAGTGGGCAGAAATCTCTCTCTCTCTCTCTCTCTCTCTCTCTCTCTCTCTCTCTCTCTCTCTCTCTCTCTCTCTCTCTCTCTCTCTCTCTCTCTCTCTCTCTCTCTCATTATTGAAAGCGATGCCTTACGTCAATCGCTGCTCAAGGAAAAGGAGGAGGAGAAGTAGGAGGAGGAGGAGTAAGAGGAGGAGGAGGAGGGTAGAAGAAGAGAAAGAGTAGACGTAGGCAGGAGGGAAGGAAGGCAAAGGTACCGTGAAATGTTTTATACTTGACCCACGCTGTGACTACCGTGTATGTGTGCGTGTGCGTGTGCGTGCGAGTGTGTGTTTGTGTGTGTGTGTGTGTGTCTGTCTGTCTGCCCGTGTGTGTGTGTGCCTGTCTGTCTGCCTGTGTGTGTGGGAGAAGAAAAAGTTAAAAATATTACAAGCTCTGTTTCAACACAAACTTTTATCATATTTTACAAGTTAATTCCATCT
>NC_066522.1:11342752-11397752 GCF_024679095.1 Eriocheir sinensis
AGGGCAGAGGAACAGACGGGAAGGAATAAATACTCAAAAAGGTTATGCCGCGGCCGCCCTAAGACTAACTCGCTTTCCAAAAAAATAAAACACCTCTCGAACACGCAATGACCACGATTTAATGTACCAATTCTTGTCCTCCTCTTTTTACGGGAGCAGTTTCTCGAGTTCTCTTCTGATTTTCATTTGCCTTCAGACTGACTCCCTTCTTTCAATAATAAAACGGCCTCCCCTTCCTCTAATTTCCATGGTCTGTGTGTCAGGTGCAGTGTGGACCTCCAGATGCTTCATGTTTCCCTCCCACACCACCAGAGAGCGCCATGAAAGTATGATGATGAAGGTGATGGATGATGAAAATAAAAATGATGAAAAGACGGTATTAAGAGATTGGGAGAAAATTAAACGGAAGGAAAGGGAAGGAAGGGAAGGAAAGAGAAGAAAGGGAAGGAAAGGGAAGGAAGGGAAGGAAAGGGAAGGAAAGGGAAGGAAGGGAAGGAAGGGAAGGAAAGGGAAGGAAGGGAAGGAAAGGGAAGGAAGGGAAGGAAAGGGAAGGAAGGGAAGGAAAGGGAAGGAAGGGAAGGAAAGGGAAGGAAGGGAAGGAAAGGGAAGGAAAGGGAAAGAAGGGAAGGAAAGGGAAGGAAAGGGAAGGAAGGGAAGGAAAGGGAAGGAAAGGAAGGAAGGGAAGGAAAGAGAAGGAAGGGAAGGAAAGGGAAGGAAGGGAAGGAAGGGAAGGGAAGGAAAGAGAAGGAAAGGGAAGGAAAGGGAAGGGAGGGAATTAAGGGAAGGAAAGGGAAGGAAAGGGAAGGAAGGGAAGGAAGGGAAGGAAAGGGAAGGAAGGAAAGGAAGGGAAGGGAAGGAAGGGAAGGAAGAGAAATATTGACATGTGGTAATGGATGATGAAAATTGACATGATGAAAAGAAGATACTAAAAGATAAGGAAGAAATGAGACGGAGAATGAAGGGAAGGGAAAGAATGGAAGGAGGAGAAGTAAGGGAAAGAAGGGAAATACTAACCTAGATTCAACCCACAGACACGCATTAATATAGTCTATGTGTGATGGAAAGACGATATAAAAAAAAGATAAAGGAAAAAATGAGACGGAGAATGAAGGAAAGGGAAAGAATGGAAGGAGGAGAAGTAAGGGAAGGAAGGGAAATACTAACCTAGATTCAACCCACAGACACGCATTAATATAGTCTATGTGTGATAAAAAGACGATATAAAAAAAATAAAGGAAAAATGAGACGGAGAATGAAGGGAAGGGAAGGAAGGGAAGAAGAAGTAAGGGAAGAAAGGGAAATACTAACCTAGATTCAACCCACAGACAAGCGTCAATATAGTCTATGTGTGATGAAAAGACGATATAAAAAAAAAATAGAGGAAAAATGAGACGGAGAATGAAGGGAAGGGAAGGAAGGGAAGAAGAAGTAAGGGAAGGAAGGGAAATACTAACCTAGATTCAACCCACAGACACGCATTAATATTGTCTATGTGTGATGGAAAGACGATATAAAAAAAAGATAAAGGATATATGAGACGATGAAAGAAAGGAAGGGAAGGAAGGGAAGGAAGGGAAGGAAGTTATATACTGACTCAGATGAAACCCACAGACACATATCACTGTAGGCACGGGACACGAAGCTTGCCATGTCCCTAGTTCACGTTAGCCAATCTAGTGACCGGTCCTCAGCCCATATTCTCAAACATTTCCGGGCTTACACACCGACACTTGATAAGGGTTTTGCTTGGTCAGTTTTATGAGCCTCGTGATAGTTTGACAAGACTTTTGCTCCATGAATGTCAAAAAAAAATAAAAATGTTAATGAAATGGGGAACAGTAAAAAAAGACCGAGAAAAACATATAGGATGGGGGAAGAAAACTTAAAGGTAGTACATGAAGAAATAGATTTGGGAGTAACGATGCAAGACACACTGTCCCATGTGAAAAAAATACTCATGAAGACCAAAACTGATCTCCTTTGTGACTTTTGGAGCTCTTTGTGATGAGATTTCTCTTTTTGGCCACTCTACTCTATTTAGGAGCAGTAAGTAGCGGGCTTTTTTTTTCATAGTTTTCTTTTTTTTTTTTACGCCCTTGCACTGTCTCCTCTGCTGTAAAAAAAAGAAAAAAAAGCGTGAAAGAAAACGGGTCCTGAGTGGCTGGCCCTCGTTGTCACCTCCTTCAGTTTTATTTACCTGCTAAGTGTAAAAAGAAAGATCCAGCAATACATGACGGAAGGATGCAATTACGAATCCATGTTTCTACTCTCTATTTATCCATCAATCAATTTCTTTCATTCTCCACTTGGCATTAGGGGTCGTGCCGGGAAGAATCCTAGTATGAGTTATTGATGAAAAGTGAGTCTGTAAACCTAAACATGTCGAGAAATTACGTAGTGTATAATTATGACTGACTGACTGACTGACTGACTGACTCTCTCTCTCTCTCTCTCTCTCTCTCTCTCTCTCACGCTCACTCACGCTCACTCACGCTCTTTCACGCTCTCTTACACGCTCTCTTACACGCTCTGTCACGCTCTCTGTCACGCTCTCTCTCACGCTATCTTTCCCAGTCCCAATCTCGTCCCGAACTCGTCGCGAACTCACAAAACAAACGACAAACGACAGCGACATATACGACCTTTCTTCGCCTCTAATATATATCTTTTTTGTGATGAATTACACTTCGGCAAAAGAAACTGCTACAATTAGTTCTACCCTGCTCCCCTGCGTCTCTCCCTGGGCCTCCTCCATCTCCTCCCATCCTCCTATCACTTGTCCTCCCATCACCCCATCCCACGCCCTCCCATGTCCTCCTAACAAGCTCCGTGACGCCATACAGGGGAATACAAATCACCTGACCGCTGTGTCCATGATAATTACCGTCTCGTTTGTTTCCGTGGATTTAATTGTCAAGGTGCACGAAGCGAGGTTAGCACTCATTTTGTTGGCAGTAAAATATGTGTATGTGTGTGTGTGTGTGTGTGTGTGTGTGTGTGTGTGTGTGTGTGTGTGTGTGTGTGTGTGTGTGTGTGTGTGTGTGTGTGTGTGTGTGTGTGTGTGTGTGTGTGTGTGTGTGTGTGTGTGTGTGTGTGTGTGTGTGTGTGTGTGTGTGTAAAGAAAAGATAGATACTGTTGACTCCTCCTTTGGTATTTTATTCTTCCTCCTCCTCCTCCTCCTCCTCCTCCTCCTCCTTCTCCTTCTCCTCCTCTTCCTCTTCCTCTTTCTCTTTCTCTTTCTCTTTCTTTTTCTCTTTCTCTCCCTCCTCCTCCTCCTCCTCCTCCTCCTCTTACTCTTACTCTTACTCCTTCTCCTCTTCCTTCTCCTTTTGCTTCGCCTCCTCATTCCGTTTCCTTCCATTCCTCCTACTCCTCCTTGTCTTTACGCTAACAGTTCGTCTAATTTTTCGTAATTTTTTTTCAGTCTTTTCACCATTTTTTTTTTTGCATTCATCACTATCATTAGCATATCCATCATCATGCTCATCATCATCTGCACCATAATTATCATCATCATCATCATTTTTACCATTATATTCACCATTACCATCACCATTATTATCATCACCATCATCGTCTCCATTATCATCACCATCATCATCTGTCATCATCATCATCAACACTCGAAAGACGCGTTTTATATATTTAAACATAACCTCTCCTGCTTTCTTCGACTTGTTCTTTACTGTTTCGTCTTTCTTTTTCCTCCCGTTTCGTTATAAATTAATTAGACCAGGTACAACATGATGCCTGTCTGCACTATGCCTCAAACATAAATCACGTGAAATTACCGTAAGAGAAAGGAAAAATAATGAAGCTAAATTTTTATATGCATCGATGAATTCTATCAATCGTTATTTATGCATCACAAACTCGAGACTCTGAGCATATACTCTAAAATTCTGTTGGGAAAAAGAAAAGTTATTTGGATGTTTTGTTTCAACACTAGAGGATTTTTTTTTCACCAGAGTTTAAAATGGAATAATAAAAAAAAACTTCGATTTTCATTTAACTTGCTGGCACAAAATCCTCTAAACGCAGCGGAGATTCTATGAAAAATAAAATTGTTTCGTTGTTTGATGTCGGCGTCGCAAACTTTGGGTTCGTTCAAAATTAAAGCCCTTCATTGGCATTCACCGCGGCGATATCATCAAACCCGAAAAATGTGTAGCCGCCAAAGTTTGTACAAGAAGTTAATATTTTATTCGCGCCCTAAAAAAAAATGCACGAAAAGCATGAAATCTAAAACACCATCACTCAGTTCATATTCTCGAGTTAGTTACAAAGTTTTCACAGATGCGTCCCGACAAGTTAGGAAGTTAAATTATTACAACCCACGCCGGCCAACTATTTAATGAAACCCAACACTCCTGAGAGAAGCAAAATTAATTAAGCCAATCTTTTAACCAGGTGCACATATCCAAAACTTCTCACCTGTCCCGACGCACACCTGAGGAGCTAATAACGACTCTTAAGATGTTAATTGATAGGTATAAAAAAGAATGAGCAGGTGGACACGTACGCATACGAAAGTTAGGAAAATACAGGTGAAAAGATTGAATAAAAATATATACTCGGGTGGATACGTATGCCTAAATGAGTGCAGCGGAGAGGAAAACAATCTTAAATGACATGTGGAATAGTACGACATATAAGTAGGTGAACAGATAAAGAGATTGGCGGACAAAATGCCCAGGTGGAGGTGTGTGCACACGAGAAGCGGAGACACGAAACTCTAATGCAATAAGTATGAGGTGGACAGGTTAACAGACAGAGGGGATGGCGAAACACAAGCGAACAAAATGAAAACAGTGAAATACCGAGATGGATTCGCAGAGAGAGAGAGAGAGCCATGTACAGCTAAGAGAAACTGTGAAAAAAAAGGAGAACTGAAAAACATACCCCTGAACACAGAAACGAGCCAAAACACACCTCGGAAAAGTAAGCTTATGGGCGAAGAAAAAGAATATGAGTAGACAATTACACAGACAGCTTGAAGAAAAAGAGTGCATGAACAGATACACAAGGCAAAAAGACGTATATTAGAAAATAACATTTGGACAGAGAAGTGAATGAGCAAATTGGTAAGACAAAGATATATATTGGAAAAAAAAGAAAAACGGGTAAAATAAAGCTTTACATATGTATTGATGTGATTATAAATACAGAATGAAATGAATACAGAATGAAATTATAAGGAAATAGACATACAAAAAATATGCTATAGCTCATTCATATTTACATAAAAAAAAAATAACACATGAATCGTAGGGACAGAAATATATTTACTTCATATTTTGCACGCGCGGCACACACACACACACACACACACACCTGGTTTCCCATACATACATAATTATACTCCCTCTCACTATATCTCGTAAGCAGCTGCCTGTTCTTTCACGCAACACAAGGGAATAATAATTGTGACGTGGAGTGAGTGAAGTGTTTCATGTGTTTTTTATCATCATTTTGCTGCACCCTGTACGCCACTCAAGATGTCAGACCATGCACGACCAAGAGGTTAAGGTGAGAGAGAGAGAGAGAGAGAGAGAGAGAGAGAGAGAGAGAGAGAGAGAGAGAGAGAGAGAGAGAGAGAGAGAGAGAGAGAGAGAGAGAGAGAGAGAGAGAGAGAGAGAGAGAGAGAGAGAGAGAGAGAGAGAGAGAGAGAGAGAGAGAGAGAGAGAGAGAGAGAGAGAGAGAGAGAGAGAGAGAGAGAGAGAGAGAGAGACAGAGAAACAGACAAAGAAACAGACAAACAAACAGACAAACAAACAGACAAACAAACAGACAAACAGGCAGACAGACAGACAGATTGAAGCCAAACGTGCAGAGTAACTAACAAGCATGACTTTTTAAACTAACTCTCCCTCCCTCTAACTCAACTCAGCCTGCATATCACTGATGGGCGCTAAAAATTGTCTAATCCCGTTACTGACTGAAGGGCTGAGGGGTGTGGTCTGGGCTTGTGAAGTACTTATTTTTGCTGATGTTAAGCGGGGATTACTTCTACAAACTCTTCTAACTAGCTTTGTTTTCTCCCCCCAGGTGTGACAGGGAGGACGAGACGCCGAGTTCCCGACCTACTGAACTGAACCACGTTATAAGTCATCTGCTTTTTTCCAAGAGAGGGGTAGAACCTTCGACCATTTCTTGTGTGGGTAGCCAAGGCGCACACATAGACGATAACAAAGCCGAAGAATCTCCTTAACTGACGTGTAATAAGTCATCATCATAAAAATAGTGGCACGCTTATCAAAGACCTACAATATTTAAACAGTCAGAAAAGAGTACGAAGAGAAAAACACCAAGACGTCGCTTTCTTCCACTATTGCTCCTGCTCCTCCTCGGCCTGCTTACAAACAGCTGCCTGGGTCACCATGGCCATGAACGTGGTCATCCCGCTGCTCATCCCCCTCGAGGAAGATCTCCACAACGGTGAGTGTGACCTTGTCTTTATCCCGTGAGCTTTACCTGAGCCTCGAGCCGCCCTGCCGTCTCGGAGCGGAAACGGTAAGTCGAGTGTAGTGCGTTGCGTGTCGGCTCGTTTCTAAAACCCGCCTGATCCATTTCCAGTCTCTCCGCTATTTTGGGAATCCGTGGCATGCATTAAGAGCTATCTCCTGCATCTCTTGTTCCCAAACCCTCCGTACACTCTCCACGAAAAGAGCATTCTCTCGGCTGTTCTGTCATCCTTCCTGGTACGCGTGTTGTGTCTGCTGCCTGAGAGAACTGGCAGGATACGAGATCGCTGCAGTCACTCACCAGGGTTACGAGACACCAGGGCCAGGGCTACGGTTACAAGAAAGGTTATACGCCACCTGGTGATAAGACGACGCGTAACTTGAGTCCTCTAGGAAGAACTAAGGATGATGCAACTACCAACGCAACTAACAGCACATTTAATATATTTTTTTACTGGGAAATATCAGATCACGGAGACGACACTTTGAAGTGATCACCAGACTCCATTTTCTTACCATAATGTAGAGTATGTAGTTAATACTTGAGAGAGAGAGAGAGAGAGAGAGAGAGAGAGAGAGAGAGAGAGAGAGAGAGAGAGAGAGAGAGAGAGAGAGAGAGAGAGAGAGAGAGAGAGAGAGAGAGAGAGAGAGAGAGAGAGAGAGAGAGAGAGAGAGAGAGAGAGAGAGAGAGAGAGAGAGAGAGAGAGAGAGAGAAAAAAACTTACTCTGAGTGGACAGGCAATGACCAACAATGTAATATTCCCCAACCAAACAAAGACATTTCACACAACCTTTACGAATATCCCGCCAACAAGTGAAATGACCTGACTGAATGAAATAAGTGCTCATCGATCCACTGCACGCTCTGACACGAACCTCTGAACGTGTTAACATGAGTCCTTTTTATTCGACCGCTTTCCCTTGAGTCATTCGTCACCCGCGGAAATCATCATGCAACCTTTCTACAATATCCTGAGGCGCTCCACGCAGCTCATAAAACAATTTGACATTTTCTGGAATCCCTCGCTCTCTCTTCCCACGTACGTGCATTCGTCATTAGCTTTCATTCTCTGCACAGCTCTGGAATACTCTAAACCCTTCTGTAGCCTCTTCTAAGTCCCTCCTCGCAGGTCAGGCGTGAAAATAATTGTCTTTTGCGCAACACTTCTGAATCCTTCCTCGCAGCTCAGAAGTGATTTTAATTGTCCGTTATGCAACATTTCTTAATCTCTCCTCGCAGCTCAGAAGTTAGCTGAGTTAGCCGTTTACGTAATAACTTATAAGCCTCTCCTCGCAGCTCTATACTCGGCACAGGCTTAATGCACCACCTCTTAATTCTTTTATTCGCGCCGCTCAACTTGACTGGCAGGTGGTAGACGTTGCACACGCGCTCGCAATTTCATTCTCCACACAACTTACGGCTGACCTGAATGTGTGTGTGTGTGACCCTCCAGAGTCCAAAGAAACGAATCAGTTCATTTCCAGCGAGGATGTGGATAAGAAAAACAGACCTTTCCCTTTTCCCTTTCCACTCATATAACACACAGCTTACCGAATGAGTCTTAAAAACAGAAGAAAAAAAACATCTTTCCCGTCCGCTCTTATAACGAACAGGCCACCGAAATATCTAGTGCCTTATCCCGGTACCAGCGACGGGCCAAATTTGTGGCTTTACCGTGTACCAGCGACGGGCCAAATTTGTGGCTTTACCGTGTACCAGCGACGGGCCAAATTTGTGGCTTTACCGTGTACCAGCGACGGAACAAATTTGTGGCTTTACCGTGTACCCGCGACGGGCCAAATTTGTGGCTTTACCGTGTACCAGCGACGGGCCAAATTTGTGGCTTTACCGTGTACCAGCGACGGGCTAAATTTTTGCCATGATATAAACCCCAAAATTAGATGATGCATAAAGTGATCACAAATGCGTTGATATATATTATGAAATGGTTTGCGTGAGTGATGATTTTTTCTCATTATTCTCGCTTAAAAGGGCCTTTAAGAAACATGATCCCCGCAGCTACCGGGTGAAAAACAGACCTTCCTTTTCCTTTCCACTCAGCTAAAATACAAGTCAGCGAACCATGGACTTTATAACAGATAAATAAACGTACCTGTCACCCCTTTCCACTCGAATAAAAACAGGTCACCGAATCATCTAGGGCTTAAAACAGAAAAAAACAGCTTCCTTTTACATTCTATTCGACTAAAAAGCAAGTCATCGAACCATACACACTTTAAAACAAAAAAAATAATTAAGTTTACAAAGCTAAAAACAGAAGAAAAAAAACTCACAGACTTTAAAACAGAAAAAATAACTCAACTTACAAGGCTTAAAACAGAAAGAAAAAACTGACCTTCCTTTTCCTTTCCACTCAGCTAAAGAACAAATCGCCGAAAAAACTGACTTAAAAAAAAAAAAACAGACATTCCTCCCCTTCTCACTCATCTTAAGAACGAATCACCGAAGCGTCCAGTCTTAAAAGAAAAAAAAAATCGGCCCTTCCTTTCCCGCCCCCTCATTTAAAGAACAAGCAGCGAACCAAACACTTTAAAAACAGAAAAAAAGACTCTTCTCTCCCTCCAACTATAAATTAACAAGTCACCGAAACATACACACTTTAAAAACAAAACAAAAAAACGTTCCTCCCTTTTACCCCATCACACAACGAGTAAGTCAGCGAACCATACAGACTTTAAAACAGGGAAAAAAACAGACCTCTCTCTCCCTCCAACTATAAATTAACAAGTCACCAAAACATACACACTTTAAAAACAAAACAAAAAAACGTTCCTCCCTTTCACACCATCACATAACGAGTAAGTCAGCGAATCATACAGACTTTAAAACAGGGAAAAAAACAGACCTTTCTCTCCCTCCAACTATAAATTAACAAGTCACCGAAACATACACACTTTAAAAGAAAAGAAAAACGTTCCTCCCTTTTACCCTATCACATAACGAGTAAGTCAGCGAACTAAACAGACTTTAAAACAGGGAAAAAAACAGACCTTTCTCTCCCTCCAACTATTGATTTTCAAGTCACCGAGCCACAGAGATTCTAAAACAGAAAATGTAACACACCTCCCTTTCACGCCATCACATAACGGGTAAGTCAACGAATCTAACAGAAAAAAAATAGAAGAATGAAAAAATAAAGAGAAGAAATGAAATGAAAATAAAAAAGGAAAATAAGAGAAAAAAAGAGAGGAGTAGAGAAGAGACGAGAAGACCTGAAATGAGAAGAGAAGAGGAAGGAACAGAAGAGAAAAGAAAATGAAAAGAAAAAGAAAGGTATGTCACGTCATCCTCACTAATACCCAACACAAGGACCCCCCCCCCCCCCCCAAAAAAAAAAAAAATCAAATACGTCAATACCACTCATACCCAACACAGGAAAAAAACATACCTTACTTTCCTTCAAGCTTTTAAATAACAGGTCAACAAACCACACACACTTTTAAAATACAATAAAAAAAAAAAACATTCCTCCCTTTCACCCAATCACATAACGGGTAAGTCAGCGAACCAAACAGACTTCAAAACAGGGAAAAAAAACATACCTCACTTTCCTTGATACTCATAATTAACAAGTCACCGAGCAATACAAACTTTTAGAACAGAAAATATAACACTCCTCCCTCCCCCCATCATTGAACGAACAACTAAACGAACCAGACAGACTTCAAAACAGGAAGAAAACAGACCTTCCTTTCCTTCCAACTCTTAAATAACAGGTCAACGAACCACACACACTTTTAAAACAGAATAAATAAAAAATCCTCCCTTTCACCCCATCATTGAACGAACAAGTCAGCGAACCAAACAGACTTCAAAACAGGAAGAAAACAGACCTTCCTTTCCTTCCAACTCTTAAATAACAGGTCAACGAACCATACACACTTTTAAAACAGAATAAATAAAAAATCCTCCCTTTCACCCCATCATTGAACGAACAAGTCAGCGAACCAAACAGACTTCAAAACAGGAAAAAAACATACCTTACTTTCCTTCAAACTCATAATTAACAAGTCACCGAGCAATAAAATCTTTTAGAACAGAAAATATAACACACCTCTCTCCCCCCATCATTAAACGAACAACTGAACGAACCAAACACACTTCAAAACAGGAAAAAACTCATAATTAACAGGTCAACGAACCAGACACACTTCAAAACAGGAAAAAAAAAAATCCTCCTTTCATCCCATCACATAATTAACAGGTCAACGATCCAGACAGACTTCAAAACAGGAAAAAACATACCTTACTATCCCTCAAACTCATAATTAACAGGTCAACGAACCAAACACACTTCAAAACAGGAAAAAAAAAACTGACCTTACTATCCCTCAAACTCATAATTAACAGGTCAACGATCCAGACACACTTCAAAACAGGAAAAAAAAAACTGACCTTACTATCCCTCAAACTCATAATTAACAGGTCAACGAACCAGACACACTTTTAAAACAAAATAAAAAAAACATTCCTCCCTTCTCTCTCCTCTCATATAACGAAAAGTCACCGAAACATATACTTAAAAAAAACCCATCCTTTTAACCTCCCCCCCCCCCCCCTTTTTTCATTCAGACTCTCCTTTCCTTCCTTTCAACTACCCAAGAGGTCATCGAGCCGTCTATAAATACTGCGTACAGATTAAACTGTTTACAAGAGGACGAGGATGAGATAAAAACGGCGTGTGTTCTTTTCCTCCCATGCGCCGGGTCAAGAAGTCGCTGAACTCCCTAATATCGAGGATGAAAACACGTCGCCTTCGTTCCGTCCTCCTTGTACTGGGTACGTGTGAGGGTAACGTTACATACTTTTCTTTTCCTTTTCTTTTTTTTTCTTTTCTCTTCTTTCTTTTGTTTTCCATTCTTTTTTTCTTTTCTTTTTTCCTTTCTGCCTTCTTCTTCTTCCCTTTTCTTTTCCATTTCTTTCATTTCCTGTCCCTTTCTTCTTGTTCTTTCTTTTCCTCTCTCTTCTCTTTTCTTTCTTTTCCTTTCTCATCTTTTCCTTTCTTTTGTTATTCCTTTTATGCCTTTTATTCCTTCCTTTTGTTTTCCTTTGATTTCCTTTCCTTTCCTTTCCTTTCCTTTCCCTTCCATTTATTTCTTTTCCTTTCTCTTCTCTCGTATTTCATTTTTTCTCTTTGCCATACTTTTCTTTCCTTTTCCATGCCTATCCTTTCCTTTCCTGTCTCTTCCTCTAATTTCCTTTCCTTTTCTTTCCCTTCTTGTTCTTTCTTTTCCCATCTCTTCTTTTTTCTTTCTTTTCCTTTCTCATCTCTTTTCCTTTCTTTTGTTTTCCTTTTTGCCTTTCATTCCTTCATTTTCTTTTCCTTTCCGTTCCGATCCTTTCCTTTTTTCCTTCCTTTCCTCTTTTCTTTTCTTTTTTGCCTTTTTTACTTTCCTCTTCCTTTCCTTCCCTTTCCTTTCCTTCCTCTTCTCTTTTCTTTTCTTTTCCTTTTTGCCTTTCTTTTCTTTAATTTTCTATCCTTTTTCCCTTCCTTCCCTTTCCTTTCCTTCCTCTTCTCTTTTCTTTTCTTTTCCTTTTTGCCTTTCTTTTCTTTAATTTTCTATCCTTTTACTTTCCATTCCCTTCCCTTCCTCGCCTTTCTTTTCCTCTCTCTCTTATATTCCATTCTTTTTTTCACTTATTTTCCTTTCCTTTCCTTTCCCTTCCCTTTCTCTCTTTTCTTTTCCTTTCTCTCTTATATTCTTTTCTTTTTTTCATTTATTTTCCTTTCCTCTCCATTCCTTTCCCTTCCCTTCCATTTCTTTCTTTTCCTTTCACTTCCTTTCACTTTTATTCTCTCCCTCCTTCACTCCCTTCACCGAGCGGCCATTGGGATACAAAAAATAGAATGCTGAGGGCGAGGAACGTTCATTAGTCTCCCTCTCTCAAATTCAGACAAATAAAACACAAGACAAGACAGGACAGGACAGGACAGGACAGAACAGGATAAGACAGGACAGGACAGGACAAGACAAGAATAAGAAAGGAAAGGAAAGAAAAGAAAAGGAGATAAGACAAAAAAGGAAGGAAAAGAAAAAGAAAAGAAAATATAAGAAGAGGAGAGGAGAGAAGAGATGAGAAGAGAAATGAGAAAAGGAGAGAAAAGAAGAGAGAAAAGAGGAAAAAGAAAAGGAAAAGAGAAAATAAAATAAAAGGAAAAAATAGAAGAATGAAAAGAAAAATAAGAGAAATGAAAATAAAATAAAGGAAAATAAGAAAAAAAGAGAGTAGTAGAGAAGAGACGAGAAAACCTAAAATGAGAAGATAAAAGAAAAAGAAAAGAAAAGAAAAAGAGAAAGGAAAATGAAACGTGGGTCACATCATCCTCAATAATACCCAACACAAGGAAAACAAAAACACACAAAAAAGATCAAATACGTCAATACCACTCATACCCAACACACACAAATAAACGATCCACATAAAAAGACCAAGTACTGCATCTCAAGACCCCGTAAGTATCTTCATAACCCTGATTCTGCGCCTGGGTTCCTCTTGGCGTGCGCGGGAAACTGATCCATCACTTCATCCAATTTCTTGCTCCTCCCTCCGGCTCGCGGCAGCGCTCACCGGGTCAATCCACGGCGCCCCAGGGAGGGAAAAACGAAGGAGAATCGAGGAAGTGGGACGCCCCGACTCCTGAAGCGGTGGTGGTGGTGGTGGTGGTGGTGAGGGTGATTGACCGAGGACAGACAGACAGACATATAGACAGACAGACAGACACACACACAGACAGACAAATTGACAGACAGACAAAACCACAGACAGACAAACAGACTCTCTCTCTCTCTCTCTCTCTCTCTCTCTCTCTCTCTCTCTCTCTCTCTCTCTCTCTCTCTCTCTATATATATATATATATATATATATATATATATATATATATCGTTCGAGTTGTGCTCATAACGCTAAGAAAATTCGTTGACAGGAGCGGTTACTGTCCCTTCTTGAATACGGGGCGGGGCGTTGGGGGCGTGAGAGGTCCCAGCAGCACCCAGAGATCGGTCCTCCGAGCTCAAAATAAAACCTCTTTCTGGGGCGATCATCTCCAGCATGTGATCAGACCGTCGGTGAAAGACATAAAAAGGTTGAAGTTCACTGACCGAAGGAAATACCGTTCATGGCAATTAAAAAAACAAAGCGAAAATTAACTGGGTGCGATATTTACAATGAGCAAATAAAATACCTAGATTAAAAGAATAAATTAACAAGGGCAAACACACACACACACACACACACACACACACACACACACACACACACACACACACACACACACACACACACACACACACACATTCAGCTGGGCCATAATTCACTAACAGGATGATTTAATAACTTTCCCGGCGCTCCTTTTACTTCATACCTAGATGTGCAGAGCGCCTTGTAATTAACAGGTAACAGTCGCTAATTAGTTTTGTAATGCATCGAGTCACCTGGTCTAATTGGGGTCAGTGTGTGTGTGTGTGTGTGTGTGTGTGTGTGTGTGTGTGTGTGTGTGTGTGTGTGTGTGTGTGTGTGTGTGTGTGTGTGTGTGTGTGTGTGTGTGTGTGTGTGTGTGTGTGTGTGTGTGTGTGTGTGTGTGTGTGTGTGTGTGTGTGTGCGTGTGTGTCTGTGTGTGTGTGTGTGTGTGTTTTGATATGCATAGGAAAAATGTAAATGAGAGGAAACAGGCGAAACTAAGCGAGAGGAAAGAAACTGAAGCGGAGCAAAGCGTGGGTAGTAATTATCACGCGGGAAAGAAAGAAAGAAAGAAAATGAGGAAGTGGGAAAGAAAGGAAAAAAGAAGAAGAGACTCATTACAGTGATGATTATATATGATTGGTCTTCGTCCTGCGTTGAGTTTCACCTTTATGAAATATATTAACATCTACCTGAAAAAAATACTCATGACCCTCTCTCACATTTCTTCACTTTCTTATACTTTCACTTGTCATATCTCTTACAGTCTATCTATCTGTCTATTTATTTATCTATCTCTAGCTAGCTAGCTATATCTATCTATATATCTATATATCTATTTATCTATCTATCTATTTATCTGTCTATCTATATGTCTTTGTATAAGTTTATCTATCAATCTATCTTTCTATTTATCTATATCTATGTATCTATGTAACTATAAATCTATTTGTCTACTTACCTACCTCTCTATCTCTTTATTTACCTACCTTTCTATCTTTATCAATCTATCTATCTATCAACCTATCTATCTATCTATCTATCTATCAGTCTTTCTAGGTTAGCATATCTTGAAGCCTTGACACGAACTTCTTACTCCCTTACATCGAGACAAGGGGAGAATTTCAAGCCAAGAGGCGGCACTTCTTAAACAGCCCCCTTACAAGAAGACCTTACAAGCGACGAACTCCACTGCGGGTGCTCAAAGACCCCTCCACCGTGGGCCCTCCGTCTCCACAGGCCTTTCACAACAAGAGCGGATTAGTGGATGCGAGAGCCAGACGAGGAGGCGCGCGAAAACTCAACCACCACGACGAGCAAGGCGCCAAGGTTTTAACTGTTAACACTCATCAAAGAGCAAAACGTTAAGTATGTACAGCGGCGGCAGCGACGGCGGTAGATCTCCATGTAGCGTGTGAGGAATGAAAGGAGGATTATCAAGACAGCTCTGGAAAAAGTTTCGTTTAGTCGGCGCAACATCTAGACGTCTCTGGAACTAAGGCTCGCATTCTCAGACGCTTTCCGCTCTCACAACAAACATTTCCAAAATTCCACAACCGAAGAGATTGGTCGGGTTTGCATGAGTGTTCTTCATATTCATGGTGCGGAAGACTTGTCAGACTCACACGAAGCTAATAAAACTACCCACGGAAATACCCACAACCTCGACGAACGCCTTAGTCAAATGTGTCGGTAGGTAAGCCCCGAATTGTTTTGAGAAGATTGGTCTAACTCCCTTCTGTGTATAGGAAAAGCAGTTACCGCCTGTTTATGTTGAGGAGATATTGGGTTAGCAAAGGACAAATTAAATAAAATCTTACACACGAAGCTAATAAAACTACCCATGGAAATACCCACAACCTCGACGAACGCCTTACTCAAATGTGTCGGTTGGTAAGCCCCGAATTGTTTTGAGAAGATTGGTCTAACTCCCTTCCGTGTATAGGAAAAGTATGTTACCGCCTATTTTTGTTGAGGAGATATAGGGTTAGCAAAGGACAAAGTAGCTAAAATTTTAAAGGTAGAAGCACTGGGAGTAAGATGAAGGATAGCAGTGAAGTTAGGAGGGAATCCACAAAGAAAACAAGAAATATCATGGAGAAGGGCAAAGATACGAAAGAAGGAGAAGTATGAGGAAGAGGAAGAGGACGAGGAGAAAAAAAAATTAAGTGTAACTAGCGGGCTTTTTTTTCATATTTGTTTCCTTTTTTTATGCCCTTGAACAGACTTCTTTGCTGTATAAAAAAAAGAACAAGAAACACTACCAAAAAAAAAAAAGACAAAAACGAAAAATAAATCAAATACTTCTTTCATCTTATTTCTATTCCCGGTTAGAAATGATTCACCGTCAGTCGGGTCTTCCTTCCTTCCTTTCACTTTGGGTAGGTGGTGGCTGAGTGGTTAGCGTGCGGGCCCCGCATTCACCGCGTGATGGACGACGCGGGTTCGAATCCGCCGCTACCACCTGGGATTTTTCAGTTACCGCCGAGTGGCTTAAAACTACCCACATGCTGTCCTGAAGACCACCCATCAACTCGGACTCTAGAGGAAACCGTCCAGTGAATCAAGAACGAGCTCCGGGGGGCAGCATGAGCCAAGAAAAGATGGCGTCAAGTGGCGGATCCAGCTACAAGTGAAGAGGGGGCTGATGTACAAGATGGGCGCAATACCATACCATATTATTTATATATATATATATATATATATATATATATATATATATATATATATATATATATATATATATATATATATATATATATATATATATCTATATAGGCGTTTTTTTTCTTTTCTTTTTTTTTACAAATATAAATACGACAATGTTCGCAATTTCTTTTATTTGTTTTGTATGTTTATTATTTCTTTTATTATTATTTATTATCATATCCACTCCCATCTTTTGAGTTTCCCGTCAACCATCCTCTCTAATAAATGTTCTAAACCATCTCATCAGTTTTTTCATAATATTGCAAAAACTCCAACATCATTTATGTTTTTTTCTTTCTTTCGCTTATAACTCACTCTTTTTTTGTCTTTTCGAATAGTTTGTAATCTTTCCTTAGATACGAACCTCCGCAGTCTCTCCTCTTACGAATCTGCCAATCTGTATCTGAATCACCCTCTTGGTCTCCTGCATTTTCGTCTACATTTCCATCTTTTGACGAGTCTCCCTTCAACCATCCTCGCTAATAAATGTTCCAAGCCATCCCATCAGTGCCACGTCGATTTTTTCATAATATCGCGAAAACTCCAACATCATTTCAGATTTACTTTCTTTCGTTTTTAGCTCACCATTTTTCGACAAGTTTCCCCTCAAAGCACCCTCTATAAATGTTCTGAACCATCTCATCAGTACCACGTCGATCTTTCATAATATTGCGAAGAACTCCGTCATGAATTCATTTTTTCTCCTTTCTTTTGCTTATAAATCATTCGCTCCTTTTTTTGTCTTCTCAGTTATCCCTCGTAGCGTTTGTATTTCCTGTACTGTGTTTCCTGGCTCTGTCCTTTGTGTGTGAGCTAAGGTAAATAATATAAAATAATAATTCATCACCAATAGCGCGGAGAGGAAGGCAGACAACCAGGGCGAAAACAGAGAGGGGGAGGCCAGCCAGTTAAGTGCGTCCCCTTTCAAATGCTGCCTAGGCGTTAGAGGAACACTTAATTTGAACAGACTATAGTAATTTTCACTGTAATATTTCACCGGTTTTTTTATTTTTTATTTTTTATTTTTTTTACAGTAAAGGCAGCAGCTCACGGGTAAAAATAATGTAAACAAAAGGCCCGCTATCGTGTGTAGTATTGCCGTTAAGTTTAGCATTAGTATTTAGTATGAGTTTAGTATTGCATTTCGACTTCTTGGGTATTTAATTTCTTCAACATTAATAACTTTGTCTATTTTTTTTTTCTCGTTTATTATTGCCTTTCAACGACACTACGCTTCCTGGGTATTTCTTTTTTTCACCACTATCCACTCGGCTTTCCACTGTCCTCCGTCTTCTTCTCTCCTCTCTTTCCCCTCTGCAAACTCTAATAATTTTCTCAGTAATTTCTCGTTTATTATAACTTTTCGACAACACGACACTTTTCCTCAACACAATCCACTCGCCCTTACACGCTATCCTCTTCTTCCTCTATGCAACACTATTACTTTTCTTAGGAATTTCTCGTTTATTACAACCTTTCGACGACACCACACTTTTTCTTATCTATTTCTCTTCTTCAACGCTATCCACTTTGCCTAACACTCATCTTATCTTTTCTTCCCCTCTGCAAATTGACCTCTCTTTCGGCCACTTCTTTGGATTATTTCTGGAAGCGGCGACTAGCGGGCTTTTTTTATTATTGTTTCCTTTTTTTGTGTGTGCCCTTGAGCTGTCTCCTTTGTTGTAAGAAAAAATATCATGGTCTCAGTTGTCTTCACACTTCCTAGGTATTTCTTTTTCCTCAACACTAAGCTCTTGGCCTAACACCTCTTTTCTTCTCTTTATAAGCTTGCATTGTCTCAGTTCTCCTCACATTCCCCACGCGTCAGTCAGTATTCGTTGTTCCATCCCACCCGCTCTTTCCCCAAGCACTTCCCCGTTGTCTCTCCCTTCGCATATATGACAAGGCTCTGTTTTACTCTTCCCGGTTGTAATTTTCTTTTTTCCTGAGCCAACATATTACCTCGTCCACACACGCCATGGAAAAGATGAGGTGATATCGCACTGGCTTGTTTGACTGCCGACTTAACGTTAAATCCTCTTTCATTTTTATATCCTTCGCTCCCGTTACATCCGCGAGGCTCGTAAAAGGAAATATTCGTCGCTTACTTTCATCTTTCCTTAATACCGTGTTTCCCCTCTAGACACTGTTTTATATAGCCTGCCCTAAAGTTACATTTCCCAGGTTCATTAAGAAAACTAGTCGCTCGCTGCCATCTTTCCCCTCAATATCATGATTCTACATTATTATTTCCCAGGTTCATAAAACTAATCAGTGCTCGCTTCAATCTTTCCTTAATTTATTCTTCTTTCCCCTATGCATTTTTTTTAGTCTGCCCTAACATGATATTCCCCATGTTCTTAAAAGCTAATCAATGTTCGCTGCAGTCTGGCATTTATTCCATACTTCTTCTTACATTTTTTATTTTTTTATTTCTGCCATCCCAATATACACGCCAGGTTCCTAAAAAGAATTCAGTCCTGTCTCTAATCTTTCTTTTATTTCATACCTCCTTTCTAGACCTCTTGTGTTATCCTATCCTGGCATTGCATTCGATAGATTCAAGAAAATATACCCAATCCTCTTTTCAACCCTTCTTTAACTCTATACCTCTCTTCTTCAATCCTTCTTTATTAACTCTATACCTCTCCTTTTCAACCCTTCTCTAACTCTATACCTCTCATCTTCAACCCTTCTTAAATTCTACAAACTTCTACTTTACTCACTTCTATATCCAGTCCTAAGTAACTGTTCACTGCTCTCTTCATCATTTTCTTCACGCTCCACTTCTCCTTCTTTAGATATTTCATCAGCTCTGACCTTCGTATCGAGGCAAAGTAATTCTGCAGGTCTGTCTAACCGCTACGAACGCATTGGGTGACCTGTCTCTCTGTCTGTCTGTCTGTCTGTCTGTCAAACTCCCATGACTTTTTTTTTCTTTGTCATTTGTCTGAGTGTCGCGTATTAAGATCGGCGTTGCTTTGTTCTGTGTTCTGATTTCGAGGTTCTCCTTTCTCATTTTTTCTCTTTTCCTTCTTTTTGCTTTCTTTTTCCTTTCCTTTCTTTTTTTCGTATTTTCCTTTCCTTTACATTTTCGTTTTCCGTGCCTTGATTTTCTTTTCTTTTCTTTTCCTTTTTTCCTCCGCCTCCTTCTCCTTCTTCTCCTCCTCCTCCTTATTTTTTTCCTTCTCTTTGCTCCTCCTCCTCTTTCACAGATAGCTTCTCCTCCTCCTCCTTCTCCTCCACTTGATTCGAACTTTGGTGTGTGAGTCTTCATCCTCTTCTCCACCATTCTTTTTTTCTTGTACACTTTTGTTATGTGATTTATAAGTGAAATATCTAAACAGAGTAGAAGGGGAAAAAATGTAGGAATGGAAAAAAAGATAAAGAAATGCATGACAAAAACACAGAAAAGAAGACACGACATCGGTGGATAAAAAGAGGATGTCCCAAAGGAAGTGGAGAGAGGAGAGGAGGAGGAGGAGGAGGAGGAAACGGAGGACGAGGAGGAGAAACTAGAGGTGAAGGAGGAGGAGGAGCAAAGAGAAGGAAGAAAATAAGGAGGAGGAGGAGGAGAAGAAGGAGAAGAAGGAGGAAAGGAAGGAAAAATAAAATAAAAATAAAATGAAGGAACGAAAAACGAAACTGAAGAGAAAAAGAATAAATACGAAAAAGAAAGGAAAGGAAAAAAGAAAGCAAAACGATGGAAAAGAGGAAAAACGAAAGCTGTACAAGACATGACAGGAACCACAAAAAGAAAAAAAAAAGAGCAGCAAACAAAAAGATAAAAAAAAGTAAAGCAAGACAGCAATGGAACCGGTAGCCAAGCAAGGAAGAGAAGGAGGAGGAAGAGGAGGAGGAGGAGGAAGAAGAGGAAGAGGAAGAGGAGGAGGAGAAGGAGGAGGAGGAAGAGGAGGAGGAGGAGGAAGAAGAAGAGGAAGAGGAAGAGGAGGAGGAGGAGAAAGAGGAAGAGAAGGAGGAGGAGGAAGAGGAGGAGGAGGAGGAGGAGGAGGAAGAAGAAGACGAAGAGGAAGAGGAAGAGGAGGAGGAGGAGGAGGAGAAAGAAGAGGAGGAGAAAGAGGAGGAGGAGGAGAAAGAGGAGGAGGAGGAAGAGGTGGCTTTGGTCCCCGCCGCAAGCTCCAATAACTCAGCTCTCGGTCACTCTCCACTTTCCTGACTTTCCTCAAACTTGACCCTCTTTCGGCCAAAAAAAAAAAAAAAAAAAAAAAAAAACACTCGTACGGAAACAAATACATCTAAAAGGACGATCCCACAATATCCGTTTCACCTTCACTATCCTTTCCAACTCTTCACCTTTCCCTCGTGACGGCAACAAGGTGAAGAAAGGGAGAGGAATAGAAAGTCCAGAGACTATTTTAGGGCATCAGAAACACGCTGCGAAAGCTGAAGCCAGGAGAGGGAATAAGATTTGCGACACGGTGCACCTACGGAGAGAGAGAATTGACCGTCTAAGAATTATTTTAGGGAATCAGAAACAGTGAGGAAGCTGAAGCCTAGGAGAGGGAGAATAGACCTGTGACATGGTGAACCTACTGGGAGAGAGAAATGACCGCCCAAAAACTATTATAGGGAATCAGAAACAGTGAGGGAGCTGAAGCCTAGGAGAGGGAGAATAGACCTGTGACATGGTGAACCTACTGGGAGAGAGAATTGACCGCCCAAGAACTATTATAGGGAATCAGAAACAGTGACGGAGCTGAAGCCTAGGAGAGGGAGAATAGACCTGTGACATGGTGAACCTACTGGGAGAGAGAATTGACCGCCCAAGAACTATTATAGGGAATCAGAAACAGTGACGGAGCTGAAGCCAGGAGAGGGAAAAAGACTTGAGATATGGTGAACCTACTGAGAGGGAAAATTGAACCCCATATGGACACTAATGACAGGGAGAAGGCGAAAGGTGTTAAAGATGGTGTTAAATATGATGTAGCTATTGTGTGTGTTTTGTTCTTGCTGGTTCATCTTATACTGCTCACCTCTATAACACCAGAACAGTACTCTTATCTTATTCTCTCTTTTCATCTCGCGAACTCACCACTCGACCCTCGCTACGTCTACAAATTAATGTTTCTGTGGCAGGTGAAGTAATGGCAGGTGAGTGTGTATTCCTGTCTATTTCTTGACAACACACACACAAACACTCAAACAAACACGCGCATTAGAGCCACTGAGCTTTCCTACCTACCTGCAGTGGTTTCAAGGGGGCTGGAAGGGGAAGAGTACAGGAATAAAGAGATTAATAAGACTATAAATGCACAGGTAGGGATACAGGTCAACGAATGAATGAGTGAATGGATGAGTGAATGGGTGAATAGACAGAGACAAACAAGAAGATGTAGTAAATTGTGACCCTGTTAATATGGAAGGATAAGTTCATGAGAATAGAAAATTACGGATGAAAAGGAAGATGCAGAAAATGTTAGATGAAAGGATGAGTGGATGAGTGAACAGAGAAGAAAGACAGACTAACAAGAAGATACGAGTAGAAAAATGGTGACTCCCTAAATAGAATGTTCTCTAAACGTACACAAAAACAGAGACAATTGAATACTTACACAGACTAACGAGACACACAGATAGATCGACACACACACACACACACACACACACACACACACACACACACACACACAAGGTTAGAGACAAAAATAAATATTCATCCCTCATTCACACGCGGTCACTTCCATCACGAATCTTCACAGCGTTCAGAAGTAATTGCCTCCTATTGATTTTAATGCCGCTCGTAAGTAGGACACTCAAGTGGAAAAATTACCACTCGTTACCTCGGGCTGGCAGGTGTTCGCGCGACGGGTAATGTTACTCTTGATGATTTCCTCTGATTAGAACACAAATGGAACCCAGCCATTACACTTATTCTCATATTTCAGTGGAAGCGCATATGCATCGAGTAATTATTATTGGGACACAGCAAGAAGGAGACACATATCACGAAAGGACACATACAGAGGGTCGTATCCTTAAGGGACATTACGGCGCCCTTGCACATATATTCGACAAGGCATTTCGTAGGCGTTGTGATATTTTCCAGGGTTAGTTTAAAGACCCTGGTGGTAGTTTGACCCTTCATATGTACTATGTGTGAAAAAAAACTTGTGAAAATACGATCAATCTCCGCCCAGGCACACATATTTGACAAGGCATTTCGTAGACATTGTGGTATATTCCAAGGGTAGTTTAATAACACTGGTGGTGGTAGTTTGACCTTTCCTCTGTACCATGAACGTGAAAAAACACTCATGAAAATGCCTTTAATCTCCGCCCAGGCACACATATTTGACAAGTCATTTCGTGGGCGTTGTGGTATATTCCAGGGGTAGTTTAATGACCCTGGTGGTAGTTTCACCCTTCTTCTGTACCATGAACGTGAAAAAAACACTCATGCAAATACGATTAGTCTCCTTTTTCGGCCTTAGGGTATAGCTGATATGAGAGGTGGAAGCGTCTAAAAATACTGATCACAACACGAAAGATCACGAAAGAAGGGCGTGTGTATGAAAGAAAGAAGAACACATATAACATACAGAAGGACTCATATCAGAGAATGAGGGATGCATAAGAGAAAGGACACATATCACATAAAGAGGGACACATGTCACATAAAGAAGGATACATATCACATAAAGAAGGACACATCACACACAGGACACATTTCACATATAAAGAAGGACACAGATCACGAAACAAGGACACACATCACAAAAAGGACACATATCACAAAAAGAAGGACCTATATCACAGACACCAGGACCCATATCGCGAAACAAGAACACATATCACAGAAACAAGGACCCATATCACGAAAACAAGGACCCATATCGCGAAACAAGAACACATATCACAGAAACAAGGACCCATATCACGACAACAAGGACCCATATCACGACAACAAGGACCCATATCACGACAACAAGGACCCATATCACGACAACAAGGACCCATATCACGACAACAAGAACACATATCACGAAAAAAAGGAACGACACATATTATGGAGTTCAAAATGCGTCGCCACCTTAGCCAAACAAATACTTCACACACCACCCTTCGCGCGCGTTCGTTAAATTCTCCTACATGACAGCAAAGGAATAACAACGCAACACACAAAACACGCCTCCCTGAACAGCAAAAAAAAAAAATAACCCGAACCAAACCAAAACACAACACAACAAACAAAGGAAAGAATCAAAGTCGAGTTACGTCACACCTGTTGCTCGACATTTTCAGAGTAAATTTCATCCCAAAACAGGACGGATTCAGAGGGCGACAATCAGGTGGGGTTTTTTTTTGTTTTTGGTCGTCCTGTTCGTTTCCTGTATTTTTTTTTTTTTTTGTTGTTGTTGTTTTGTCGTTGTTGCTCTCATGTTTTGGTGTGTGTGTGTGTGTGTGTGTTTTCACTTCACACAGTCGAGGAAAATAATTAGTTTTTCTGTCGTTTTTTCTGGTAAATTTTGTCGTTTTTTGTCGTTTTTCTACCGTTCTGCTCTGTCGTTGTCACTTGGGGCGCGAATCAGCTTTATTTTTTTTTTTGTAGTTCTCTTGTCAGTTATTTTATTTCTATTTTTGTCTTTTTTTTTTTTTTTTTTTGTCCTGTCCGTCGGTTTACTTTGGCAGTCCGGGGCAAGAATCAGCTTTATTATTTGTAGTTCTCTTGTCAGTTATTTTATTGTTTTTATTTTTGTTGTTTCTATCGTTTTTTTTGTGTGTGTGTGTGTCCTGTCGCTGTCATTTGTTTCTAACAATCTTTTTCTTTCCCTTGGCACTGGGGGAAGCATTAGTTTTTTTTTTCATCTTTTTTGTCTTTGTCTTGTTAGTGTTTCGTAATTTACGTCGTTTTTGTCTTTTTTTCTTCTTTCGTTTTTATTCGCATCATTTTTTGCTATTGTTTCTGGGTCGACTCATTTATTTAAAGTCAGCATTTCATCTTTTTTTGCCTTTTTTGCGTCGTTCTTTCGTTGTTTCTAGTAACTGTTGGTGTACTTTTTTTCATTTGGCATAGTTTGGAGCAGGAATCAGTTGTTGTTGTTGTTGTTGTTGTTGTTGTTGTTGTTGTTGTTGTTGCTGTTGCTGATGTTGGTGTTGTTGTTGTTGGTGGTGGTGGTGGTGGTGGTGGGTGGTGGTTGTTGTTGTTGTTGTTGTTGTTTTGTCGTTCTCTTGCCGCCAGCTTTTTTATCACTTTTTTATCGCTTTCTCGCTTTTTGTCCTTTTGTCGCTGTTATATCGCTTCATTTTTCTTCTTTCTCCATTTGGCACAATCTGAGGCGAGAACAATCAGCTCCCTTTTTTATTGTCGTTGTTTTGTCGTTCTCTTGTCGCGGGGTTGTTTTTTTTTATCACGTTCTTTGTCGTTTTCTCGCTTTTTGTTTTTCTGTCGCTGCTATATTGCTTAATTTTTTTCCTTTCTCCATTTGGCACAATCTGAGGCAAGAACAATCAGCTCCCTTTTTTATTGTCGTTGTTTTGTCGTTCTCTTATCGCGAGTTTTTTTTTATCACCTTCTTTGTCGTTTTCTCGCTTTTTGTTTTTCTGTCGCTGTTATATCGCTTAATTTTTTTCCTTTCTCCATTTGGCACAATCTGAGGCAAGAACAATCAGCTCTCTCATTTTTGTTATTGTCTCGTTTCCATTACTCGCATTTTTTTTCGTTTATTTCTCCACTGTTGGCGTGAGAAAGAAAAAAAGAAAAAAAAACATTGTCGGCTTGCTCACTGCCATCGTTTGTGGAACAACAGGTAAAAGAAAAGAAGAAGAAAAAACAAAAAAGCATCGGACACTCTTTGTTTGTCAGTTCATGAATAGCTTGTCGCACTCTCTCTCTTTTTTTTCTATTGTTCAAATCGCCTCAGAATAAAAGAAATAATCCAATGAAACGCAGACTGAAACCTATTTATGTCCCATTGGAATGACCGAAGGAGAAGAGGAGGAAGAGGATGAGGATGAGGATGAAGAAAAAGAAGAAAAAGAAAAAGAAGAAGAAGAAGAAGAAGAAGAAGAAGAAGAAGAAGAAGAAGAAGAAGAAGAAGAAGAAGAAGAAGAAGAAGAAGAAGAAGAAGAAGAAGGAGAAGGAGAAGAAGAAGAAGAAGAAGAAGAAGAAGAAGGAAAAAATGAAAGAAGGAAAGAGAGAGAGAGAGAGAGAGAGAGAGAGAGAATGTTTTCCTCGAACACTCTTCACACTTTTTTTTTTCACTCCTCAAACTAATCGTGTTCATTGCTTCATTTCATCAACACATACGCCCTGGGGAACAAACTCTTAAATATACGAATTCTGACTTTTTTTTCTGTATCTCTTTCTTTCTTAACACATCTTTTTTTGACAGCCTAGTTATCGTTTCTAATATTACCTTTCACTTCCTCGTATTTGAATCCTCTTTTACTTCACATATCTTCACGTTTTAACAGTATAACAATCGTGGTTTTTTTTATCTTCTTTCACTTCATTGTACTTGCACTGCCATTTCTATACATATTTCCTCGTTTTGATGCCCTAATAACCGTTTCCTTTATCGTTCTTCCACCGCCTTTTCTTCACTTATCTCCACATCTTGATAGCCTCAATCGTGTTCTTTGATAGCCTAAAGTCGTGTTCTTATTTTCTTCAACTTCCTCGTTCTTCCATCGTCTTTTCTTCACTATCTCCCCATTTTGATAGGCTAAATCGTGTTCTTTGATAGCCTAAAGTCGTGTTCTGTATCCTCTTTCATATCCTCTTACTTGCATCTCCTTTTTCTTTACAGATCTCCACGTTTTGAAAGCCTAATTATCCTGTTCTTTATCTTCTTCCACTTCCTCGTCCTTACACTGAACGTTAATGTCTTCATGTCCGAGTTCTGCTTCTCTTTTCCTCTATTTCCTTCTCTTCCCGCAAATCTCCTCGCTGTGATGACCTAATACCCGTGTTTCCGTTCTTACTTCTCGTAGCTTATGCCCTGGACGTCAAATTCTTACTAAAGGAATAATCTTTTTCTTCTTACGTTCTTAAGTATGTTTTCTTCTTCTGTTCTTATGTCACTTATCGTCATTCTCTCTCTCTCTCTCTCTCTCTCTCTCTCTCTCTCTCTCTATCTATCTATCTATCTATCTATCTATCTATCTATCTCTATCTATCTATCTATCTCCCCCTTCTTCTCTTGCTTCTATTCTTTACCTTCATTGACCCCATCGAAGTATTTTTCTTATGTATGTTTCCTTCTTATGTTCTTATGTCACTTGCCCTCATTCTCTCTCACTTTCTCTCTCTCTCTCTTTCCCTTTCCATCTTGCTTAAATTCTCTACCTTCATTGACCACATCGAAGTATCGTTAGGGATGGTCATGGCGGTAGTACCTTTAAGGACAGCCTCTTCGGGAATTCCGTCTTAAGATATTCAAATTAGTATGGATATCCTTTAATGAGAGCGATCGACAGGAATATAAAGAGTAATAATTATGCGGACGGAGATGAAAGAAAAAGAGGCATAGTATTTTCTGCCTTCGCGCTCTCTCGTGGGGAGGGGGAAAGGAGGAGGAGCAGGGGCTGGGGTGAATACTATAATCTCTACGCCGGAACTTGTGCTCCCGATAAAAAGACGGAAGATACTTGGTCTGGGGCGGAAAGTTTCGTGCCTCATCGTTCCTTCACGTCTACTTTGTCTTGTGTCTGGAGGCAAAACTTGTGTCATGGTGCGCTCTCTTTCTCTTCTCTTCTTTTCTCTTCTCTTCTCTCTCTTTCTCTCTCCTTTTCCCTCTCCATTTCCCTCTCTCTCGCTCTCTCTTTCCTTCTCTCTCTCTCTCTTTCCATTTCCCTCTCTCTCTTCCTGTCCTTTTCCTTCTCTCTCATTCTTTCCCTTTCCTCCCCTCTCCTCCCTCTCCCTCCTCTCTCTCTCCTTTCCCTCTCTCTCCTTTTCCCCCTCCCTCTCACTTTCTCTTACCTCCCACCCCCCTTTCTCTCTCTTGGGTAACAGGGCGGAGATTGGATACATTTGTTTATCTCACAGACACACCACCGAAAAGACTGGGCTGGGTTGGGCTGGCGGGGCGGGGTCGGACAGGATTGGGCTGCGTTATGTCCCCGGCCAGCCCCTCAGGACCAATGCATATACCGCCGCGACCCGCCCTCCATCAGACAGAGGAGCTCCCATGGAAGTAAGCGTCCCAGCGTGAGAGTGAGGCGCGTTCGATGCCTCCTCCATTCAATCTTAAGGCAACACGACCACCAGAAGGCTTCTCCCATGTAAAGTCAAGCAAGAGGGGAAGAAGGGGAAGAGGGCGAGGCGGGAGCAAAGGTGACGAGGTTACCAACGCAGCCACAACAACAGGATCCAATTAGCCTCGGAAATGACAACAAGGAACTGCGCAGACGTTTAACCCCAAGCTAACACGACCGGTGGAAACTTCATCTTGGTGACGCTGGGCATGATTTGGAGGGAGGAGGTTGAGGTTGCAGCTGCGAGGAAGGAGGAAGGAAGGATGACGGGAATGGAAGGCGCAGTTCAGGTTGTTGTTTTTGTCAGCTGACGTTTAATCCCGACAGGAAACTTTATTCAAACGTCGAGTAGGGGAATAATGAGACCAGGAAGAGGAAAAAAAACAATATAAGAAGGAATGAAACTACAGCAATGAAACAAGGAGAGTAGAGGAAGGAAAGAAACTCGGGAACGATGAGACAAATACAAAGAAGGAAGAAATTAAACTTGACAAGAATGAGACAGACAATAGAACAAGGACTGAAACTTGACAACAGTGAGACAAAGACAATAGAACAAGGACTGAAACTTGACAACAGTGAGACAAAGACAATAGAACAAGGACTGAAACTTGACAACAATGAGACAAAGACAATAGAACAAGGACTGAAACTTGACAACAATAAGACAAAGACAATAGAACAAGGACTGAAACTTGACAACAATGTGACAAAGACAAAAGAACAAGGACTGAAACTTGACAACAATGTGACAAAGACAATAGAACAAGGACTGAAACTTGACAACAATGTGACAAAGACAATAGAACAAGGACTGAAACTTGACAACAATGTGACAAAGACAATAGAACAAGGACTGAAACTTGACAACAATAAGACAAAGACAATAGAACAAGGACTGAAACTTGACAACAATGAGACAAAGACAAAAGAACAAGGACTGAAACTTGACAACAATGAGACAAAGACAAAAGAACAAGGACTGAAACTTGACAACAATGAGACAAAGACAATAAAACAAGGACTGAAACTTGACAACAATGAGACAAAGACAAAAGAACAAGGACTGAAACTTGACAACAATGAGACAAAGACAAAAGAACAAGGACTGAAACTTGACAACAGTGAGACAAAGACAATAAAACAAGGACTGAAACTTGACAACAATGTGACAAAGACAATAGAACAAGGACTGAAACTTGACAACAATGTGACAAAGACAAAAGAACAAGGACTGAAACTTGACAACAATGAGACAAAGACAAAAGAACAAGGACTGAAACTTGACAACAATGAGACAAAGACAATAAAACAAGGACTGAAACTTGACAACAATGAGACAAAGACAATAAAACAAGGACTGAAACTTGACAACAATGAGACAAAGACAAAAGAACAAGGACTGAAACTTGACAACAATGAGACAAAAACGGTAAAGCAAGAAATTAAACTTGACAGCGATGAGACAAAGACAATAGCGCAAGGAATGAAACTTGACAAGAATGAAACACAGTATGACAAGAAATGAAACTCGACAAACGCAATGAGACAAGGACAAAAGGACCCCCAAAATATCCGTAGTCTTACTTTTGGGAATGACAACCAGGAACCATACACAGACATTTCATTACTACCAACTGGAAATCTAATCTGAATAATATAGGAAGGGTGTGTGTGTGTGTGGGGGGGGGGGGGGTAAAATAAGACGGATGAAAGACAATATATATAGAAAAAAAATGAGGCAACCAATACTGCGATGTCCAAAATACAATTCTTATTAGTCAAAAGAACAAGGAACCACTACAACAACCTCAAAAACAACAACACATTCACGACCACACTCTGCAAGCAAACTCCATTCTTCTTCCTCTGCACTGAAGAACGATGAAAGAAAGTGGGAAAATCGTGTAAACCTTCAGAGCTTTCTAGGGAGCAACACATCTGGCCAGACAACCGACTAGCCTAAAGCCTCCGCCACACCTTCCTTCCCCGATGCTGAGGTGAGGCAGAGGGACCCAGCGGACGAGGAAAGGGAAGAGGAATTGAGGGAAGGAGTGATGGTGGCTTGGAAAAGGAAAACGAGCGAGAGACTTGGAGGGACTGGAAGAAAAATTGAAGGGAGCTTCGTCCCACCTCTGACTAATGAAGAGGGAGATGGAGATTGAGGAAAGAGGGAGGAAACGAGAGTGGAGGCCGAGAGGGGGAAAGGAGAGAGGGAAAGAGCGAGCGAGAATGGAGGCTGAGAGGCTGAAGGGAGTCAGGGAGGGGAAAGAGTGGTAGAATAGAAAATTTAGAAGCAAGAAAAAGAGGAAACAGAAAGAAACAGAAATCCGGGGGCAGCCATACATAAAGAGAAAGACAAACAAAGACGGAGAGTGAGTTATTGGTAAAAAAAAAAAATAGTAAGAGGTAAACCCATACTGGATAAAAGAGAAGCAGGAAGAGAAAGAGTGGAGGACAGAGGAAACAAGATAGGAGGGGGGAACAGGGGAGCGAGAAAGAGAGAGAGAAGGATAAAAAAGATAGACTCCAAAGTTTGTATAAGTAAAAAAGTATGAGAATATATATATACACTAGCAGGGCACGTTAGTATGACGAAGTATGAGAATAGAAAAGCAGGAGGGAGGAGAAATATTAAGAGAAAAAAAGAAGAGAAACAAAGGAAATTATGAAGAAAAAAAAATAGGGCATATGTTTTGTTTTGAGATGAAAATGAGAAAATATATATTCTAAAACGGAAAGTTAATACAATACGTTACGAGAATAGGAGAGATGAAGTGAGTAAAAATATTAAGAGACAGAAAAAAATGTTACAAGAGGAAATTAAGAAAAATAGATTAAAAAAACGTCTGGATGTGAGAAAAAGTTAAAATATAATAAAAATGTATATGATGTAAACGTATTATGCTGAAGAAGAATATTAGAGAAAACGAAATTAGACAAAATATTAAGAAAGAGAAAATAACAGAGCGGAATAAAGAAAAGGACAGAAAATAAAGATACGGTGTGCAGAAATATGGGTCAGAGAGAGAGAGAGAGAGAGAGAGAGAGAGAGAGAGAGAGAGAGAGAGAGAGAGAGAAAATCCGTACGAGTCACAGAGAAAGAATAAATTTAGAAGTATGGAAGAAAAACTAAACATTAAGAGAGAGAGAAAATTAAATAAAAGAGAAAGAAATGAAACAGTGATAATAAAATGTGAAGATATGAAGAGGAGTTACAGAATTAACCTTGTACGAGTAAGGACATTATACTATATGTACCGCGTGGGGGATTTGAACTATGGTGAGACGAAACACTGAGAGAAAGAGAAAGAGAGAGGAGGAAGAAAAGAGAACGGATAATTGGCTATGCAGAAATGTGGGTCACGGATCAACTCATAACAGTAATACTAAACTTTACTATATGTCCTCTTCCTCCTCCTCCTCTTCCTCCTCTTCCTCTTCCCCTTTTTCCTCCTCTGCTTTCTTTTCATTACCCTCCTCCTACTCTTCCTCCTCTGCTTCCTTCTCATCCCCATTCTTCTTTTCCTCCTCCTCCTCCTCTTCCTCCTCTACTTCCTTTTCATTACCCTCCTCCTCCTCTTCCTCTTCTTCCTCCTCTGCTTTCTTTTCATTACCCTCCTCCTAGTCTTCCATCCTCTGCTTCCTTCTCATCCCCATCCTTCTTTTCCTCCTCCTCCTCTTCCTCTTCTTCCTCCTCTACTTCCTTTTCATTACCCTCCTCCTCCTCCTCCTCCTCCTCCTCCTCCTCCTCCTCCTCCTCCTCTTCCTCCTACTCTACTTCCTTTTCAATACCCTCCTCCTACTCCTCCTCCTCTGCTTCCTTCTCATCCCCATCCTTCTTTTTCTCCTCCTCTTCTTCCTCTTCCTCCTACTCTACTTCCTTTTCAATACCCTCCTACTCCTCCTCCTCTTCTTCCTTCTCATCCCCATTCCTCTTTTCCTCTTCCTCTTCCTCCTCATCCTCATCATCATAATCCTCCTCCTCCTCCTCCTCTCCGCCCATAAACCAATCATGAGACACTTACTTGCCGGCCTTACTCCCTTTATTAACAAAAAATAACTAACGTCCCCTCCGATGGCGATATCATAGTGGGCAAGATATAAATAGTGTGATATACTAAGGGATGATGTAGTATAATGAGGCCCTTCTTCTTCCTCCTCCTCCTCTTCTTCCTCCTACTTCCCCTCATTCTCGTCCTTCTCCTCCTCCTCCTCCTACTGGTTCTCGTTCTCCTCTTCCTTCTCTTCCTGCTTTTTCTTTTCCTTTTCCTCCTATTCTTCCTCCTCCTCTTTATTTCTTTTCCTCTTGCTCTTTCTCTTTCTACTCCTCTTCCACCTCCTCTTTCTCTTTCTCCTCCTCCTCCACCGTCTCTTCTACCTCCTCCTCTTGATGCTGTTACTCCTCTTTTTCCTCCTCCTTTTCCTCCTTTTCTTCCTCCTCCCTTCGCTTCTTGAAAATGGAGGAGTGTAGAACAAGAAAATAGTTACGGCTGAGTAAAAGAGGGAAGAGGAGAAGGAGGAAGAGGAGGAAGAGGAGGAGGAGGAGAAGGAGGAGGAGGAGGAGGAGGAGAAATAGAAGGGAGGAAGGAAGTAGTGGAGGAAATGAGGAACACAAATGGGGATTTTTATTGAACGCTGAAGTCATGATATTTATTGGGTTATCTCTCTCTCTCTCTCTCTCTCTCTCTCTCTCTTCCTTCCTTCTTTTTTCCTTCTTTCCTTCTTTCTTTTTTCTTTTTTCTTTCATTCATTCCTCCTTTCCTCCTTTCTCTTTCTTTTTTTCTTATTTCTCTCTTTTTTCTTTCTTTCTCTTTGCTTAACTCTCTCTCCCTCTCCCTCTTTCTCCCTCTCCCTCTTTCTCCCTCTGCCTCCCTCTCTCCACACACACCATTCATCATCTCCTTTCCCCGGACTCTCCTTCACTCTTCATCTTCCTTTTTCCTCCTTCTTGCGACAGATGCGTTTACTCTCCCTCCACTTTCTTCCTCCCTTTCTCTTCCTCCTCCACTCCAATTTAATCCATTTCCATCTTCCATCCCCGTTACTTTCTTTTTTCTTTTTTTTTTCTCTCTCTCTGTCACTTCCCTTTTCTTCATTCATTTAGTTTCCTCATCCATCTTCACTTCGTTTCCATTTTCTTTTGTCTCCCAATTAATATTTTTTGTTTTCTTTCTTGCTTTTTCTCTTTTTTTCCTTTTGGTATTTTTACGTTCCATAACTTTTACGTCCTTGAAAATACGTGTTCAGTCATCGCTGCGTGTGGCTATTCCTCTCTCTCTCTCTCTCTCTCTCTCTCTCTCTCTCTCTCTCTCTCTCTCTCTCTCTCTCTCTCTCTCTCTCTCTCTCTCTCTCTCTCTCTCTCTCTCTCTCTCTCTCTCTCTCTCTCTCTCTCTCTCTCGCCATTCTTTAGCTTCTCAAAACGCTTCATTTACAAACGTTCGGCGAGGTGTCTGTTTTTGTTGTTGTTGTTGTTGTTGTTTTATTATATATTTCCTTTTCCGTTCCTAATTATCGACTATTCCCCCTCTTCTTTCTTCCTTTATTTCTTCTCTTCCTTCCGTTCCCTCGTTTATCTTTTTTTTGGCTTTTCTCTTTCCCTTTATGCATTATTATTATTTAGATCATTTTCGTTTTCATATTCTCTTGTTTTTCTTTGTTCATATTCCATCTGTTTCCTCCTTTATCCTTTTTCTCTGCTTTTATCATTCCTTTGTGTATTAGTATTTCGACCATTTCGTTTCCATTTTCTATGTCATTTCCTTTGCTTTTATTTCTTTGCATTTCCTCCTTTATCTTTTACTCTTCTCTTCTCTTTCCTTTTATGCATTATCATTATTTCGACCGTTTTAGTTTTTATTGTCTCTCGTTTCCTTTATCAATATTCCCTCCGTTTCTACTTTATCTTCTTCCTCTGCTCTTCCCATTTATTTAACCTACATTATTTCTACTATTTTCGTTTTCATTTTCCTACTTTTCGTCACTAATGTTTCTTGTCGCATCCATTCGTAACGTTGTCATATTTCTTTACGTTCCATATATTCTAGTTTTTTTTTTGTTGTTGTTGTTGTTCCTGTCTCATTTTATTTATTTTGCTATATTTTTATCTATTTATCTATCTATTTATTTGGTTTAGGGTTTCTTTCTGTATTTTCAGGTTATTTGTATCGTCATATTTTTTGTTTTATTTCTTCTTCTTAGCCTTTTTTTCCTTTTCTTCTCTTTCTTTACTCGTTTATCTGTTTATTTAGTTTTCGGGTCTATCTCAGCATTTCCAGGTTGCGATGGGTCCTTCTCTCTCTCTCTCTCTCTCTCTCTCTCTCTCTCTCTCTCTCTCTCTCTCTCTCTCTCTCTCTCTCTCTCTCTCTCTCTCGACTATGTTTTAATTCTCCAAACATTTTTTCTTCTTGTCTTTATTTATTTCGCTATTTACATATTTATTTATCTGTTTATTTATCGGTTTTCGCGTCTCTCCGCATTTCCAGGCTGCGATGGGTCGGCGTCCGTATTGAAGTGTGTTTTGGTGCGGCCGGAAAAAAAGTAGCTCGTCGTTCTGAATTCGGCTATTTATGGTGCGACTATTGGCTGGTTTAATGGCCCGAACCTCTCTGGCTTTAGGATTTATTGACGTCTCTCTCTCTCTCTCTCTCTCTCTCTCTCTCTCTCTCTCTCTCTCTCTCTCTCTCTCTCTCTCTCTCTCTCTCTCTCTCTCTCTCTCTCTCTCTCTCTCTCTCTCTCTCTCTCGACCAGGCCACCATAGACAACTCGTGTGCTTAGGTAATTGAGAACCAACACTAACGATGACAATTTCTTCAGCTGAAAATCCCGTCCATTCCCTTCACGGGATTGAACTATAACTACCAGTGAAGTTTCCAATGCGCTCAGATCACTTACAGCATATTGGAGTCCAGTTCCAGATAACATATAGCCTAAACTACTTACAGAAACAAAAAAAGAGGTTAGTAGTCATGCAACATTTTTAATATATACCGTTGAAACGGACGAGTCCCTCCTGATTGGAATGATTTTTTTTTAGTGCATTCAGATCACTTACAGCAAATTGAAGTCCATTGCTAGATAATCTGCATTCTAAACTCCTTACAGAAGCTAAAAGCAGGTAATCAGTCCATCCAAATCTTTATTAAATACGTCTCACTGAAATTGGCTAGCCCCTCCCGATTGCAAGATGGCAATGTCCTCCGCATGGTAGAGTAACCAAAACGGCACCGCCCACTCAAAGTGAGATCCTAGTAACTAGGGTTTCCTTCCCGGGATCCCGTGATCCCGGGATCCCGGGATCCCGGCCATAAATGGGCTTTTTTTTCCTTCCCGGGAAATTTACGAAATCCCGGGAAATCCCGGGATACTTTTTTTTTTTTTTTCTCTGGGGACAGAACACAGAATTTAGAGAAATTGTTCCAGGCTCTCAACTCTGTACCACCAACGTCTGTTGAATCGGAAAGGGCTTTTTCAGCAGCTGGTCTTTTTATTACCAAACTAAGATCAAAGCTCAGTGATCACAGTATTGACTGTTTGTGCTTTTTGAAAAGTTATTTCAAGAACAATTCTTAGGGTGTATGACTGCATTTGAAGCTGGCTGAGTGTTTTTTTTTAGCAGGTCATTCCATACTCTAGCATTGAGTGCTTAAATTCACTCCCTCTTTTTGTTTGCCACGTCTGGAGAGTTAGACCTAAATTCAAAATATTCTTCTTATAATTTGGTATGTGCATTACGGAATTTTCATTTTCTTGAGCTTTATTTGAATTTAATGGGAAAATACCAGATAATATCTACTTTTCTTTAAATTCAGGGCATTTCGGAACTTTCAGTGTTTTCATTTATTTATTTATTCATATATTAGTTTTTGGAATATGATGTCCTAATTATTTTACCCATGTTATTGAATATATGCAAAAGATATTCCATAGTTTCATTTTCTGTGTTGTTTACAAATTACAATATTGTGGAACATGGTAGCTTGATGGGGGTCAGTGGAGGTGGTCAGTGCCACTGGCCAAGCTTCTATATGGATATGGTAATATGCAAATATTCATATTCTATACATATAAGGAAACTCCATGTCATTTAAAATACTTTCTTCATACTTTCACACGGTAAGTAGTTACGTAGTTTCTCTGTCTTTTTTTTATACTCTAAGAGTCGCTCGTTACTATAAAAAAAAAAAGTCCAACTGAGGTTCACTTACGAATTATAATAGAGCACATTATCTGCTACGGGAAATCCCGGGATCCCGGGAAAAGTCTGGATTTTTCCCGGAATCCCGGGATGCCATAAAATCCCGAAAACAGGAAACCCTACTAGTAACCTACTGTACATTTTTCTAGGTACTGCTTCCAGCGCCGGTAGGCTTTTCTTGATTGGTTTGTTGGACAACCCCAGCCCGTTAGTGACGCAGGCGAATTTTATTTATAGTGTCTGCCGTGATATATGACTCTTGCTTGGCTCATGCTGCGCCTCTTGACCGAAGTCGCTAAAGTTAGGGCTGACTGAAGATCAGGGCAGCATGTGGGTTACCTTCCGCCACTCAGCGGTGGTTGAAAGTTGTCAGAGTGCTTCGATGGGACTCGAACCTTGGTCCACGGGCCGTGACACCCCCACGCTAACTATTTGGCTCCTGCCTCCCCGCAGTGCTAGCATTAAACTCTTATTCCTGAATGGCATGTCTCCCTTACTGAAGTTCAACTGTCCCTTTCATTTAATTTTTGAAAAGGTGACAAACATAACGGATAATTCCCGGCCCATTAGTATAACGTCATTGGAAGGCAGGACATTTTAGAGACAAAATTGTGTTACTTAAAACGTCATTCACTAATAAACGACTCACAACATGGGTTCGGAAACATGTCTTTTAGTTCTTGCTTGTCAAACCTTGTGATCTTTTATAATGACCTCTTCTCGGTTTGCAACGGGAACAAATCACAAAACATTGTTTCTCAGAATTTCCAATTTGCTGTTTCTTAACATTCTCTCTCTCTCTCTCTCTCTCTCTCTCTCTCTCTCTCTCTCTCTCTCTCTCGCTTCCCCCTCTGTGTCTTTAATCAGGAGAACAGCAACATTTCAGGGTTCTCCGTCGTGGAAACATTATACACCGTCCCTGCCACTGTTCCCTTGGGCCACTTAGTCTCGCTGGCGTGTCCCATCACCGCCCTTCCCTTCCACCCACCCACCCGTTCCCCTCCTCCCTGGTCTTCATCTTGGTTTCGCCTTGGTCTTGGTCTTGCCTTAACTCGCCGTCGTCTTCTCTACAAACATGAGACGAGAAGAAGGAAGAGGAGAGGAGAAGGATTAAGTTACAAAAAGGAAATTCCGCTCTCGTGTTTCTCTGCGGATATATTCTTACCCAATTGCTTTTGTGGGTTGTGTATCGTATTGCGTGTGTGTGTGTGTGTGTGTGTGTGTGTGTGTGTGTGTGTGTCAGTGTGTGTGTGTGTGTGTGTGTGTGTGTGTGTGTGTCTCCACTTCCCTTCGTTCCCTTCCCCCACCTTTTCCCGCCTTTCACTTTCTAGTTTTGCGCCGTAAAACTCATACCACACAATTTTTCCCTGCCCTGCCTTTTGCATCTATATCTTCATCCGAGCCGGGCAACGAACCACCCAGCTCATCTCCCGTTCCACCTCCACCAGCGCCCCCATCCACCCTCCACCAGCAAACCCAAGCCCCCAGTCCCATCCCATTCATTCCCACCGCCCCGCCGGCCACGCAGCTACACATTAACCTCGCTTCGATCATTCACACACGGCTTACCCCTCCAAACCGACCTCTCTACTTCACGGTGTGCCTCGTCGATCTTCTTTACCATTCCATCTATCACGAGTCACCGCCGTCAGACCTCGGACAAGAGTATCATCTGTCCCCTTATACGAATGGGGAGAGATTTGAGTCCATAGTTTCTGGTGGTTGGGCTTTCTAATTGTTTTTTACATTTCGCAGAGCTGCGGAAAAAGAGAGAGGGGAGGAGAGTAAGAGAGTAAGAGAGAGAGAGAGAGAGAGAGAGAGAGAGAGAGAGAGAGAGAGCTGTCATGTCCACTACTGAGGGTTAACAGCTGCTAGTTTAACCCTTTTCCCTCGTGTGCGTGTCCGTGTGCGTGTGCGTGTGAGTGTGTGCGTGTGTGTGAGAATGCGTGAGTGAACTCGTGTCCACTCCCGCCAATGTTGTGCTCGCGCGGCAGCTGCTAAAATACCGAGCTAAAAAGTGGCCGACGTGGATGTGCAGTTACCCGCGAGATTTGATGAATTTCGCAAGCCATAAGCCGGAGTGGTCGTCATTTGAAGGGGCGCCGCTCCCTCGCTCACGGACCTGCCATTACGCCCCCCCGATCAGTGCTCCGCGCAGGCAATCACGTGTGCTGTTAGCGATGGGAACACCTGCGGCCATCGCCAGGCACACTGAACCCTTTCACCTGGCGTGTTCACAGGTGGGGCCATAATACGGTTGGGTCACCTGCCGCCGCCACCACCCCCACCACCACCGGCACTCTTGCTTCCACTACCACCACCACCACCACCAATACCACCAGTCTTGTTCTGATTACCGTACACATCACCACAACCGCCACGCCTACTACCTCCTCCTCCACCATAAGAAGGGAAATATGGTGGGAGGTGAAAACTGATGCTGGGAATAGGAAAGATAAGCAAAAAATAGGGAAGGGAGTATACGGAAAGTGGACTGTGAAGAGGAAGAGGAAAAGAAGGAAAAGAGGAGATAAAAACGAACACTACTACTACTACTACTATTACTACTACGATTACGATAACTATTACTACTACAAGTTCTACAATAGTTACAACAAATTCCTATAACCACCACCACCACCACCACCACCACCACACCTGTTCAGCCTGCCACTCCCCCTTTGAGTCATGAGATGCGCCGCTGAGACAATTTGCGGTGCGGGAAAAGTATGTTTCATGTCCTGTTTGTGACGTTAGTGCGGACGGGACGGAAGGGAGAGTGGGAAGGGCGCGGCGGCAGGAGAAGAGACGGGCGAAGAGACGACGATGGATGCTGGGAAGGGGAAAGATGATGATGGTGGGGAGGTGAAAACAGATGCTGGGAAGAGGATGGAGAAATAAAATAAAAAAAGTTGAGGAAGTGGATACGAAAGAGAGTGAAGATAAAGAAGGAAAAAGGAAGGGAAAGAGAAGGAAGGAAGGAAGGAAAGAAAGACTGCAGGCAGGTGAAAACGATGCTGGGAAAAGGATGGAGAAGAATAAAAATAAGTTGAGGAAATAGATATGAAAGATGGTGAAGAAAAGGAAAGGAAAACGTTGGAAAAGAGGGTTGAGGTAAAAGGAAACTGGAGAGAAGTTGAAAGATTGCAGGCAGGTGAAAACGATGCTGGGAAGAGAATGGAGAAGAATAAAAACAAGTTGAGGAAATGGATACGAAAGAGGGTGAAGAGAAAGAAGGAAAATGAAAAGGAAAGAGGATTGAAGTAAAAGGAAACTGGAGAGAAGTTGAAAGATTGCAGGCAGGTGAAAACGATGCTGGGAAGAGAATGGAGAAATAAAAGAAATAGGAAGAGGGGGGGGAGGAAAATATATAGTGAAGAGAAGGAAGGAAGAAGCGAACTGAGATTAAAGGAAGGTGGAGAGCAATAAAGGGTAAAGATGGTGGGAAAGTGAAAACCGATGCAGGAAGGAGATGGAGAGGTAAAAGAAGTAAGGAAAGGTGGAGCAAGAAAACATATGTTGAGGCGAAGAAAAGAAGAAAGAGGAGATCTGAGGTAAAAGGAAAGTGGAGAAAAGGAAAGGAGAGAAATGACGAGAAAGTGAAAACAGATGCTGGAAGGAGATGGAGAAGTAAAAGGAGTATGAAGAGGAGAGAAAGAAAATAAATTACGAAAAGAACGAAGGAAGGAAGAAGAGAATCGTGATATAAGGAAAGCGGAGAGCAGGAAAGGGGAAAAAGGGTGGAGAACTGAAAACAGATGATGGGAAGAGAATGGGAGAATAAAAAAATAAACAGGAAAAGGGGGAGAAAGAAAATGGTTTGTAAAGAGAAGGAAGGAAGAAAGGAGAGAAGGAGGATTGAGGTTAAAGGAAAGTGGGGAGCAGGAGGAAAGGAAGAAAAATGGAGGATAAAGGAAATAAAGAAAGCCTGGGACAGAAAACATGGGCCAAGAGGAAGTGAAAGCAGGAGAGAAGAGAGAGAGTAAAGGAGAATGGGACAACGCGGAGGAGGATAGCAAAGGACAGAGACAGCAGGAGGGAGGGGAAGGAAAATGTCAAATAACAGCCAGAAAAATTAAGAGGATAGAAGTAAGGAAAGAAAGGAAAGGGAGATAGAAAAGGAAAAGGAAAAATGGAAGAATCAAAAGAGAGGGAGAAGAATGAAAACTGAGAAATAAGAAGATGGTGGAAAGAGGAAGATGACAAAAGAGAGAAAAAAAAGAAAAGAGAAAAGTATAGGAAAATGATAGATGAGAAAGAGGAAAGGAAGAAGAGGGAGGGCAAGGCAAAAGATGAAGAGGGCAGAGAGAGAGATAGAGGGAGAAAGAGAAGGGAAATGAGAGAGAGGATAACGAAGAAGATTAGAGGAAGGAGGACTCAGAGGGAAGCGGATGGTAGCGAACGAAAAATGAACCAGCAGAGGAAAGGGAAAGGCAAGAAGGGAGGAAAGCGCAAGGTAGGAGGAGAAGCGGAGGGCAAAAATGGAAGAGAAGAACGAAAAAAATCTAAATGAAGAATGGCAGACAACAGAATGGCAAAGAAACTGAAGGTGACCGGAGGGAAGAGGAGAAAAGGAGAAACAAGAGGTGAGGAGGGAGAAGATAACGACGGAAAAGTAAGGTATAAAAGAGGGAGAGAAAACAAAGAAGGAAAAGATAAATGAGAAGTGACAGCGAGTAGGATGGCGGGGGAAAACCAGGTAACCAGAGGAAGAGGAAAGGAAAGATACAGGAGACGAAGAGGGTGAAGGTAGGGAAGAAAAGGGAAGACAAAAGAGGAAAAGAAGAACAAAGAAGGAAAAAGTGAATGAGAAATGACAGCGAGTAGGAAAAAGTAGGAAAAACAAATGACCAGAGGAAGAGATAAGGAAATATACAGGAGACGAAGAGGGCGAAGGCAGGGGAAAAAAAGGGAAGGGAAAAAAGAAAGACGAAAAGGAAAAATGAAAATAAATAATGAGGAATGAGAGAAAGAGCAGGATGGCGAGGGAAGAAAAGTGGCCTGGAGGAGGAAGAAAGAAAGAGATACAGAAGTGAAGAGGGCGAAGATAAGGAGGAAAAGGGATGTCGTAAAAGGAAGAGGAGAACGAGGAATGAAAAAAATGAGTGTGGAATGAGAGTAAGATGACGGAAGAAGGAAAGGAGGCCAGCGGAGGAGGAAAAGAAGAAGTAGGAAAGGTAGGAAAGGTAGGAAAACGAGAGATAGGCGGAGAAGAGGAAAAAGAGGGAGAAGGAGGGAGAAGAAGAACCGGAGGAGGAGGAAATGAAGAAAAAGGAAAGATAGGAAAGTAAGAAAACGAGAGATAGGCGGAGAAGAGGAAGAAGAGGGAGAAGGAGGGAGAAGAAGAACCGGAGGAGGAAGAAATGAAGAAAAAGGAAAGATAGGAAAGTAAGAAAACGAGAGATAGGCGGAGAAGAGGAAGAAGAGGGAGAAGGAGGGAGAAGAGGAACCGAAGGAGGAGGAAAAGAAGAAAAAGGGAAGGCAGAAAGGTAAGAAAACGAGAGATAGGCGGAGAAGGGGAAGAAGAGGGAGAAGGAGGGAGAAGGAAAGGGAACCAGATGAGGAGGAAAAGAGGAAAAGGAAAAGCAGAAAGATGGGAAACGAGAGATAGGCGGAGAAACGGGAGACAAAAGAGGAAGAGAACAAAAAAAAAAAAGCTGAATGAGGAATAGCAACGAACAGAATGGCAGAGAAAGTAAAGGTGACCGGAGGAAGAAAACAGGAAAGATAAAGAAGGTGGAGAGAGCGGAGGTTTGGAAAAAGTGGAGGTAAAAAAAGAAAAAGAAAACGAAGAGTAAAAGACGAAAGAGAAATGACAGAGAGCAGGAAGGTGGAGGAAGGAAAGTGGACTGGAGGAGGAGGAAAGGAAGAAGGTGGGAGGCTAGACAGGAGAGGAAAAAACGGCGGTAAAGGCGGAAAAGGAACGCAGAGAAGAAAGAAGACAACGAAGAATGAAAAAATGAATGAGAAATGAGAGCAAGGTGACAAGAGGAAGGAAAGTGGACCAGAAGAGGAGGAAAGGAAAGGTACAGAAGGTGAAGAGGGCGAAGGGAAGGAAGAAAGGGAAGGAAGAAAAGGAACGCAGAAAAGAAAGAAGACAACGAAGAATGTAAAAATGAATTAGAAATGAGAGCAAGGTGACAAGAGGAAGGAAAGTGGACCGAGAGAGGAGGAAAGGAAAGGTACAGAAGGTGAAGAGGGCGAAGGGAAGGAAGAAAGGGAAGGAAGAAAAGGAACGCAGAAAAGAAAGAAAACAACGAAGAATGAAAAAATGAATGAGAAATGAGAGCAAGGTGACAAGATTAAGGAAAGTGGACCGGGAGAGGAGGAAAGGAAAGGTACAGAAGGTGAAGAGGGCGAAGGTAGGGAAGAAATAGGGGGGCAAAGGAGGAAGAGGAGATCGAAGAATGAGAAATTAATGAGGAATAAGAGAGCAGGAAGGTTAGTGGACAGCGGCAGAGAGGGACCAAAATTCTGACCCTTCCCACTTAACCATCCTGCCTTCCTTCCTTCCTTTCCTTTCCTTACCTGCCTGCCTCCCTGCCTGCCTACCTTTGAGTTACCCAGAAGAGGAGGAAGAGAAGTTAGGGAGCTACACTCAGCCTTAGTGGAAATAAATACACGCAGTTCCGACCTCACGTGGGAAGGAGTTAAAAAAAAAAAAAATCGCATTACCACCGCTAACTGAGACAGACGATTCCAGGTCCTCGCCATCCCTCCCCCACCCCCACCCCCCCGTCTCCCTTCCTCCTCTTCCCCTCCACGAAACTTGTTGAAGATTAGAGTAAAATATCGTACAAAAAATAAATTTCCCTCGTGTCAGCACCCATAACTTCTTCCTCTTTTTTTGTTGTTGTTTTTGTTGTTGTTTACGTTGTGTCAGTGAGCCCATTACAACAACTTCGCGGGTCAAATTAAGAAAAGTCTGTCTCTCTCTCTCTCTCTCTCTCTCTCTCTCTCTCTCTCTCTTCTCTTTTCGCTTTTCTTATATTTTCACATATATTTTATTTTATTTTCTTCTCTTCTCTTCTCTTCTCTTCTCTATTCTTTCTACTTGATTTTTCCTTTACTTTCTTTTTTCTTCCTTTTATTTTATTTTCACTTATTTTCTTCTCTCTCTCTCTCTCTCTCTCTCTCTCTCTCTCTCTTCTTTCTCTTTCTTTTCTTTATATTTTCACATATATTTTATTTTATTTTCTTCTCTTCTCTTCTCTATTCTTTCTACTTGATTTTTCCTTTACTTTCTCTCTCTCTCTCTCTCTCTCTCTCTCTCTCTCTCTCTCTCTCTCTCTCTCTCCTATCCAAACTGTATGCGTGAAAAATATATTAGTGGGACACATTGCGACCCGTAACAGATAACCCGCAGAACATAACTAACAGGAGGAGGAGGAGGAGGAGGAGGAGGGAGAAGGAAAAGGAAAAGGAAGAGGAGGAGGAGGAATGAGAAGGAGAAGAGGAGAAGGAGGAGGAGGGAGAAGGAAAAGGAAGAGGAGGAAGAGGAATAAGAAGGAGAAGAGGAGGAGGAGGAGGAGGAGGCGTAACATGAGCAGAAAAGAGATGAATGGAACGAGGGAGAGAAAGAAAAGTGAGAGAGAGGAAGGGAAAAAGAACAGCAGTGGGAAAGAAGTAGAGTAGAAGCAGCAGGACCAGAGGACGAGGACGAGGACGAGGACGAGGAGGAAGAAGGACCAAAGTGAAGGGTTATTGCGAGTCGTAACATACAGATAAATGGAAAGAGGATGTGCATGAAGGAATAAATGGGCAAAAAGGTGAATATGAGTAAAATGTAGGAGGAAATGGAGAGGGGAAGGGAGCCAGGGAAGGGGATGGGAGGGAGGGAGGGAATGGGAGAAAGGGAGGGAAAGGGAGAAAGGGAGGGAAAGAGAGAGAGGGGAAGGAAGAGAGAGGAAGGCAGAGAGGGGAAGGCACAGAGGGAAAGGGAGAGAAGGGAAGGAAAGGGAAGAAGGGGAAAAGGCCCATTTGTTTTCGATACTTCCCCTCAGCATTACACGTTTTTAGGAGATATCATGAGTTTTAAAAATTCTGAGCTCCACGCACCGAACATCTTTTTTTACTTTACCGGCGCCGTAACTTCAAAATAAAAACCCCTAGCTGCAGTTTATTTATGTGCTTGGAATTATTCTCATTGAGCAAGTCCAGGGGTACGGACGCGTGGTGTTAAAATACTAATATCGAGGCTGAAAACGAAGAGGAGGATTCGTATGAAGTTGTTACATGTTTAGAAAAGCCTCGGAGAATTCTTTAATATTAACCACACCGAATGACCAACAAAAAAGAGAGGCTGATTAAAACCTTACCGATCTGCGTGAGGATCTGGAATGGCCAACACTACGCTAGCTAGTTTCTTATCACCCAAAATTAAAGCAAAACATCTTTATATATTTGCCCAAGGATATTCTCGTACAAATTCAATGACTGTGTGTTCACCCATTTTGTGTGTGTGGTGTGGTGTGGTGTGGCGTGGCGTGGCGTGGTGTGGTGTGGTGTGGTGTGGTGTGGCGTGGTGTGGTGTGGTGTGGTGTGGTGTGTGTGTGTGTGTAGGGGGGGGGTTCCTGCTTACCAACATACGGACAGACAAACTTCACCGAACACACAAACCTCCTCGCAGTCGGTAAAGGTCAGAGACGGCAAAAAGGAATAAAAGAAGAGGAAACGTTTAGCGGAATGTCAGTGGAAAGAAGAAGCGGCCAAACCTTCGAACAGAACTAAATATCACCGCAATTAGGACTGTCTATAATGGTTAGGAGGTTTCGTGTGCGAGGAAAAAATAAGTTCAGCAGATATCGCCGATTTAAATATTCAACGCGAGGCATTTACATTCTTAACGGCGGAGCGCATGAATTTCATACCAATAGTAATATGACCCCAGACACTGTTCTTCAACATTACTATCGATATTGATATTATAATAATTTTTAAGACTTCTTATTCATATTACTACACTATCACTATCATCAGCACTGTTACTACTACTATGCACTACTGCTGCTGCTACTACTACTACTACTACTACTACTAATAATAATAATAATAATAATAATAATAATAATAATAATAATAATAATAATAATATCATAATAAGAATAAGAATAAGAATAAGAATAAGAATAAGAATAAGAATAAGAATAAGAATAAGAATAATAGCCACAGCAACACTCGCCAAACACGGTAGACGGAAACGGTAATAACAGGACCAGTAAAATCAATATCATTAGTAGTAGTAGTAGTAGTAGTAGTAGTAGTAGTACACATAATTTTTTATCATTATTAGTAAGTAGGAAGACACCTACCGAAACGGGCATCAACCACTCCCGGTGAGGTATATACGGGAGGTGAGGAGGGTGCTGCAAGCCCACCAAAGACCCTTCCCGTGTCCTCACTTTCCGTTTCCCTATAGTCTCATTAACACTAGAGAGTAGTTCAGCATGCTCTCTAAAGACAAATTCTCTTACTTTTAACACCACACTACATACACGCTACACACTGACACAGCTCTCTAGGACAGAATAGAGTCAAAGGCTCTCCGCCTCATCAACTCCCCACCTCACACTAACAGCGCATCCCTATACTGTCACACAAGAGTTAACCAGAATCTTCACTTTTTCATCCCTTACACTGATAAACTTTGCGACAGCCTTCCCTCGTCTGTATTTACTCCTGCCTATGACTTGACCTTTTTCAAGAAGGGTGTATCAAGACACCTCTCCACCCGATATTGACCTCTCTTTTGGCTCTTTACTTTTGTCTGTTGTGGGAGCAACAAGTAGCGGGCTTTTTTTCTACACTTTTCGTTGTCCTTGAGCTGTCTCCTTTGTTGTAGAAAAATTATTATTATTATTATTATTATTATTATTATTATTATTATTATTATTATTATTATTATTATTATTATTATTATCATTATTATTATTATTATTATTATTATTATTATTATTATTATTATTATTATTATTATTATTATTATTATTATTATTATTATTATTATTATTATAAGTGGTACTATTATTATTATTATTATTATTATTATTATTATTATTATTATTATTATCATCATCATTATCATTATCATTATTATTGTTGTTGTTCTTTTGTGAACACAATTTCAATTTGCTGTTTTTTTTGCGGCCCCGGCGCGGCTGTGCGCCACAAAAAGGTAAAATCGCCAGCCGCCGGAGGGACGCGGACTTGGGACGCCACATTCCCCGCTTTTCATAACGTTAACCCTCACATTCTTTTTGCGTTTTTGCAACTCCTGCATCATGTTGCAAAAAAGATAAATTTGCACAGCTCTGGACGATACACTATCGATTGTTGAATAATTCACCACGATTGACGCTTTTAAATGGAGATGTACGAAGCCACACACACACACACACACACACACACACACACACACACACACACACACACACACACACACACACACACACACACACACACACACACACACACACACACACACACACACACACACACACACACACACACACACACACACACACACACACACACACACACACACACACACACACAAAGGTACATAAACACACTCACACACACACACACACACACACACACACACACACACACACACACACACACACACACACACACACACAAACACAACACACACACACACACACACACACACACACACACACACACACACACACACACACACACACACACACACACACAAAGGTATATATAAAACACACACACACACACACACACACACACACACACACACACACACACACACACACACAAGGACACACACTCACGCACATTAAAAACGCAACTATTCCATAATCATTCTTTATTACTGTCATTGTTGTTGTTATCATTATTATAATTATTATTAATATAATAATAATAATAATAATAATAATTATAATGATAATAATGATAATAAAAATAATAATAAAAATCATCATCATCCTCATAATGATAATGATAATACTAATATTAATATAATAATAATAATAATAATAATAATAATAATAATAATAATAATAATAATAATAATAATAATAATAATAATAATAATAATAATAATAATAATAATAATAATAATAATAATAATAATAATAATAATAATAATAATAATAATAATAATAATAATAATAATAATAATAATAATAATAATAATAATAATAATAATAATAATAATAATAGTAATAATAATAATAATCCTATCAATATCACGATGATTATCTTTCATACCGCAGCAGATAATGATAATGATGATAATAATAATAATAATAATAATAATAATAATAATAATAATAATAATAATAATAATAATAATAATAATAATAATAATAATAATAATAATAATAATAATAATAACGATGATTATCTTTCATACCGCAGCAGATAATGATAATGTAATAATAATAATAATATTAATAATAATAATAAATATATTAATAATAATAATAATAATAATAATAATAATAATAATAATAATAATAATAATAATAATAATAATAATAATAATAATAATAATAATAATAATAATAATAATAATAATAATAATAATAATAAATATATTAATATTAATAATAATAATAATAATAATAATAATAATAATAATAATAATAATAATAATAATAATAATAATAATAATAATAATAATAATAATAATAATAATAATAATCCTATCAATGTCACGATGATTATCTTTCATACTGCAGCATCAGGCACATCAAGCAGCTTAGGTTTGTGGGTGGTGTTCAGCTGACGGCGCCATTCATACAAGCAAGTGAGGAAGCCTGTACGGTGCCCGCGGCCAGGCGTCGGGGCAGCGGCGATGAGTGATGCATATCGGACTTTAAAGCCACCGTGGTCTGGGCCTGGCCACGAGACTTGCCGATGTACCCACTGATTACCCCTCCTCCTGCGATGCTTCGAACCTCAAAGTCAATACGCAGCATGGATTATTTTTACATTCCTTGGGTGTCCGCTCCATTAAAAGAATACCTTCACCTGCTGCTATTACGCAAGACAGCTAAGTACTTGTTTTTTTGTCTTTGCAGTTCGGGGGCCACAGAGGTAGTTCTGTGGTTTGTTTGGGTCAGACTCCAGCAAAGGATGGTCCAGAAATTAACTATGGGGACCCTAGAGTGCAGGTTGTGATCCGAGAGCTTCTTCAGTCTATCAGTGTTACTCGTGTTCCAAGAGCCTCTTTAGTATCTTCTTGTTCGGTCACTAAAGTTAAACACAACGAAGCTAGTGTTGCTGCGTAAATATTTCCGTGCTGGAAGTCACTATTTTGGGGTAACAATGCAAGTTATCTTCCGGATAATGCTACACAAAAGTTGAATTTTAAGAGAGTCCTCTCTGACGAGGACGTGGTCCAAGCTGGCATTTATTGCATATAATGACAACGTATTCAGAACATAAACCACGACAGAAAATCGACTTTAATGGAAACTACTGAGCAGTAAAGCCATGAGCGAGTCATTTTTGAGGAAAGAACAAAGAACTGTAAACCATTCAGGATATCAGACAACCGACTAACGACCCCTTGGAAAATATTACTCGACAAGAGAAGCAGAAGCGAGTCCTTTCGGGGGATAACGGAGCTCATTCCTGCCACACCCCCCCCCCCCCCACCAATACAGACACATTCTTCAGGATAAACACAAGTAAATCAACAACCTTCAGGAGTCGAGTCGCTTCATGGCGCCTCACTCGCCACGAAATCGGTTTGACTCCCGGCTGAGTTATCTGCATGAGAAATTATGATGATGATGATGATGATGATGATGATGATGACGATGACGGTGATGATGATGATGATGATGATGATGATGATGATGATGATGACGGTGACGGTGATGATGATTATGACGATGATGACGATGATGACGGTGACGGTGATGATGATTATGATGATGATGATGATGATGATGATGATGATGATGATGATGATGATAATAATATAGATGAAGAAAAATAACAGAAACAACCATAACAACATCAACATCAATAATCATCACCGCCATTAACATACCAGCAAACACTCACATCAGCACACACACACACACACACACACACACACACACACACACTCTAAACACCCATCTCCCCCCCCCCTCACACCTACCCATACCGAACGCCCAGCCACCCACACGAACAAACACACACACACACACACACACACACACACACACACACACAATCCTTACTGACCAATTTTCGCATGCAGGAAATGAGAGTCAGGTATTAGGCCATTACCGCGCCTCTGTGTGTGCGTAATCCGCCCTAATTTGTTTGCGAGAGCGTCCATACATATCCATATAGACACTCAGGTCGGCCCGCAGCGATACGATATTAACCGTTAGCGCAATTACCGTGGTTTTAGTCATCACCAGCGTTCTTTCCGCGTGGCCGGCTCCTCCAATAGCCTGCCGTGTGCGCCACTTATTCGCTTATTCCCTCACTGCCATTTTTCCCTTATATGTGTTGTGTGTCGGACTGGTGTAGGTTAGACACAAGGAAATAGACAAATGAAGATCTACGTACAGACAGACAAAAATGACAGACAGACAGGTAGGTAGACAGACAGATAGATAAGTAGGTAAACAGACAAACAGGTAGGTAGACAGACAGATAGATATGTAGGTAAACAGACAGACAGGTAGGTAGACAGACTGATAGATAAGTAGGTAAACAGACAGACAGGTAGGTAGACAGACAGATGGATAATTAGGTAAACAGACAGACAGGTAGGTAGACAGACAGATGGATAATTAGGTAAACAGACAGGTAGGTAGACAGACAGATGGATAATTAGGTAAACAGACAGACAGGTAGGTAGATAGATAGACGGGCACACAGACAGATCGACAAATAAATACACAAGCAGGCCGGCAAAAAGACAGACAGACAGGAAAGCAGGAAGACAGAAACACAGAGACAGAGGACAGATAGGAAGACATACAAATAGATAAATACACAGGGAGACAGACAGCGATAAAGACAGACAGACAGACAGAACAACTTTTACCACGGAACAGTTAACGTGAATCACAATCCCAAACACACATGCTGGATCACTTGAGGAGACACACACCTGCTCAACACATGCACTTCTACACCTGTCTAAAAGTTCCACCCTTCCTTCACCTTTGCACCTGTCTCCTCCACACCTGATCCTCCTTTTTTTTTTACAGCAGAGGAGACAGTGCAAGGGCGTAAAAAAAAAAAGAAAACAATAATGAAAAAACAACAACCGCTACTTACTACTCCCTGTCTTTCTCATCTCCCCTCACAAGTCTTCCACATTACCTCTCCACCTCCCTCCTCCACATCTGATCCTCCCTTACCTATATCATCTAAACCACAAGTATTAATTGCCCTACTCATTCTTCTTTTTTCTCTCCACTTTTTTAGTTTTCTTTTCTCCACCTTGTTCTCCTTCATTCCACCTTTTTGTTCTCTCTCTCTCTCTCTCTCTCTCTCTCTCTCTCTCTCTCTCTCTCTCTCTCTCTCTCTCTCTCTCTCTCTCTCTCTCTCTCTCTCTCTCTCTCTCTCTCTCTCTCTCTCTCTCCACTTCTTTGTTGTGTCTCCAGCTCTTTACTCTTCCTCTCCACTCCCTTTACTTATTTCCTCTTTATCTCTTTGTTCCCTTCCTCCTCCACCTCTTTGTTCTCCCTCAACCTGTTTGCTTTTCATCTCCCTCCTCGTTCTCATTCTCCTTTCAGTTTTTTTTGTTTTTTTTTTCATTTTCTCGCGTCTTCTCCCTCTACTTTTATTCTCCACTTCCTCGTCCTCCCTCTCTCCTCTCTTCTCCATTTCTTTACTTTTTTTCTCCTTTTACCACCTTGTTCCCCTCCTCCTCCTCCACCCCTTTTCCCTCTCTCCTTTCTTCTCCATTTCTTTACTTTTTTTCTCCTTTTACCACCTTGTTCCCCTCCTTATCCATCCCTTCGTTTTTCTTCTACCTGTTTTCTTCTCATCTTCCTCCTCGTCCACTCTCATTCTTTACTTTTTTTTCACTTTCTCGTTTTCACCCTTCCTTTACTTTTGTTTTCCACTTCCTTGTTCCCAATTTTAACTCTTTATCTTCTCTCCCTACCCGTTTCTTTTCCTTTTCCACCTCCTCGTTTAATCTTCCCCTTTAATGTTTTTTTTCATTTTCCTCCTCGTCCTCTCATTCTTTACTTTTTTCACTTTCTCGTTTTCACCCTTCCTTTACTTTTGTTTTTTTTGTTCATTTTCTCTTTATCTTCTCTCCCTACCCGTTTCTTTTCCTTTTCCACCTCCTCGTTTAATCTTCCCCTTTAATATTTTTTTTTCATTTTCTCGTTCTCCTTCTTCCTTTGTTTTCCTTTTCCACTTCCTCGTTTCTTATTTAACTGACTGCTCTTTTTCACTCTATTTTCTTTTCTTTTACACCTCTTCGTTCTCCTTCTCCCTTCCTTTTCTTTTCCACTTTCTCGTTCTCCTCCTTCCTTTGCTTTCCTTTTCCACTTTTTCATTCCTTATTTGTTTAACTCATTGCTCTTTTTCACTCTTCTATTTTCTGTTCTTTTCCACCTCCTCGTTCTCCCTCTCCCTCTCCCTTTCCTTTTACTTTCCACTTTCTCGTTCTCCCTAAAACTCAATACTTTTTCCCCCTCCACTATTTTCTTTATCTTTTCTTCACCCTTCCTCGTTCTTCCTTTCCCTTTTCTTTTCTTTTCCAGTTCCTCGTTCTCCCTCTCCCTTTCCTTTTCCACTTTCTCGTTCTCCTTAAAACTCAATACTATACTTTCTCTCCCTCCATTATTTTTATTTTCTCTTCCCCTTTCCTCGTTCTTCCTTTCCCTTTTCTTTTCTTTTCTTTTCTTTTCCACCTCCTCGTTCTCCCTCTCCCTTTCCTTTTCCACTTTCTCGTTCTCCCTAAAACTCAATACTCTTTTTCCCTCCACTGTTTTCTTTATCTTTTCTTCACCCTTCCTCGTTCTTCCTTTCCCTTTGTTTTTCTTTTCCAGTTCCTCGTTCTCCCTCTAACTATATACCTTTTCCCCCTCCACACTTCACTTTCCTTCTCCACCTCCTCATTATCCCTCTCCACTTCCACTTCCTCGTTTTCCTTTTAACTTTCCTCTTTCAACATCTACTATTTTCGATTTCTTTCCCACCTCCTCGTTCTCTGCCGTACTTTACCTTCCTTTCCCCACTTCCCATTCTCTCTCTCAAACTCCATACTTTTTCTCCATTCACTATTGTTTTTCTCCCTCTAAATCTATCTTTTTTTCCCCTCCACTATTTTCTCTTCTTTGCCACCTCCTCGTTCTCTCTCCACCTCTTTAGTTGTCTCCTTTCCCCTCATTGTCCTCTCCCCAACGCTGCACACCCCGCCGCCTCCACACCTGTCCTGTCCCGCCTCACCTGCTCCTTCAAGAGAGAGAGAGAGAGAGAGAGAGAGAGAGAGAGAGAGAGAGAGAGAGAGAGAGAGAGAGAGAGAGAGAGAGAGAGAGAGAGAGAGAGAGAGAGAGAGAGAGAGAGAGAGAGAGAGAGAGAGAGAGAGAGAGAGAGAGAGAGAGAGAGAGAGAGAGAGAGAGAGAGAGAGAGAGAGAGAGAGAGAGAGAGAGAGAGAGAGAGAAAGTTGTATCAAAATCCTATCAATTGTCTGGGATAAAGAAAGTAGTTACGGTGAAGCGACTACTAATATATTTTCCCCGAGTGGTGAGGGCGCAAGCGCTTTTTTATATTTTTTTTTATGGTGTTGGCGCAAAACCCGTAGGACACGACAACTGTGACGCCCAACACTAATTCCTTGTGACGCGTATCCCTGCGGCTAAAAGAACACTCGCTGATTGAATTATGACCCGCGACAAACATATTGGAAATGACTGGACTGCGTGCGTGGGGCTGACGGGGAATGACAAATGAAAGGGAAAAACTAAACATATAAATCATGAAACAAATAGAGATAGATGGATAGATAGGAAAGTTCAAGGACTGATAGATTGGGAGAGAGAGAGAGAGAGAGAGAGAGAGAGAGAGAGAGAGAGAGAGAGAGAGAGAGAGAGAGAGAGAAATAGAAAAATTGATAAATAAGATAGATTGATAGATAGATGTAGATAGATAGACAGATAGATAGATAAATTAATATAGATAAATAGATAAACAGACAGATAGATAAATGGATGGAAGGATAGATACTTAGATAGATATAGATACGTAAAAAGATAGATAGATAGATAGATATAAATAGATAGATAGGTAGATAGATAGATAGATTGAAAGACGGATAGAGACACACAGATACATACATATAGATAGATAGCTAAATAGATACATAGATAAAAAGATGTATATACCTTGCTCTAACATTCATATAAATGCAACAGCTACATTAATCAAACATGTACCAAACGAATGATAATAGAGAAGAAAGCGATTAACAGGAGAAAAGAATAAAACTTTAAATAATATTGTCATCAGTGGCAGAGAGAGAGAGAGAGAGAGAGAGAGAGAGAGAGAGAGAGAGAGAGAGAGAGATACTAAGCCTTCCATATACTCTCTCTCTCTCTCTCTCTCTCTCGGCAGCTCCTCGCAAGGGTAAGTGGTCAGGTTTCTTGGGGACACGTACTCCCGACCCCCGTTTTCTTTGAGACGAGGAGGAGCAAGAGAAGGAAGAAACATGGAAACATGAAAATATGGACAAGCAGGCAGCAGAAAGCCTGTTGGCTCATTGCAAGGCTGCCTGCTTTCAGTGATTTAACAATCCGTCAGCCACGGGAGTGGCTTGCGGGAAGGATTGAAGCACTTCTGTACGTACTCGTGTGTACTTTTAGTTCACTCCCGACGCAGCAAAGTGATGGTCATTGCGATTTTTCAAGGAGTTGATTGTTTCCGCACTAACCACTCCTGCAGGAAGGCTGTTCCAGTGGCGGACGACTCTGTTCGAAAAATAACTCCTGCTGATATCCTTAAGGCATCGTTTGGCTTGAATTGTTTTACCGTTGTTTCTTGTTCGCGGGTTAGTTTGTAGGGTGAAGAGTTTTGAGTGATCAACATTGCTGAATTTGTTCATGTACTTGAAGAATTGTATCATGTCTCCCCGCTGTCGTCTCTTTTCCAACGTGAAGAGGTTGAGTCGCTTGAGTCTTTCTTCGTAAGGTTGCGTTCTCAATGATGGTATCATTTTTGTAGCGCGTCGCTGTACTCTCTCGAGTAGTTTAATGTCTTTCTTGTAATTAGGAGACCAAAACTGTACGGCGTATTCCAGGTGGGGTCTTACCAGCGAGTTATATGAGGATAACATAACTCCTGACGACTTGTATTCAAAGTTCCTCGCTATGAACCCGAACATAGTGTTGGCTTTTTTGCAGGCGGACTTGCAGTGATTTGTGGGTTTCAGGTCACTGCTGATTGTGACCCCGAGGTATCTCTCCTCCTGTACTGCCTGTAGTGGTTCGCCACCCATGTAGTATGTGTGGTTGCTATTTCTGAACCCGATGTGCATTACTTTACATTTGGTAGTGTTAAAGGACATCTGCCACTTTTCCGACCACTGAGTAATCTGGTCCAGGTCTCTCTGGATAGTTTCGCAGTCTGCTGTCGTGAGGGCCTTCACTCCCACCTTAGTGTCGTCAGCAAATTTAGAATGAATGGATATTAATCCTAGTTCTAGGTCGTTGATATATATAATAAAGAGTAAGGGGCCCAACACTGACCCCTGCGGTCTCTTCACTGTAACCGGGAGCCACTCGGAGGCCTGCCCGTTGAGCAGAACTCGTTGCTTTCTTCCAGTGAGCCAATCTTACCCACGCAGTCAGATTGTCTCCTAGCACCCCCGATTTCAGTTTCTTGAAAAGTCGTTCGTGTGGTACCTTGTCAAAGGCCTTTTGGAAGCCTAGATAGATAACATCGCTGGGGATGTGATTATCCCAGTTTTCATATATACCTTGGAAAAAGTCCAGTAGGTTGGTTAAGCATGAGCGCTTATTCCTGAAACCGTGCTGAGCATCGGAAATGATATTGTTGTCTTCAAGAAACTTGACGAGTCTGTCTCTAATAATCTTCTCGAGAACTTTTCCCGCCACTGATCAAGCTGATTGGTCTGTAGTTCAAGGCCACGCTCTTGTCTCCCTTCTTGTAGATCGGTGTTACGTTCGCTTGCTTCCAGTCTTTTGGAATTTTATTTTGTTATAGTGCCAAATTATAGGTGGCGGTGAGTGGCT
>NC_066522.1:11402752-11455252 GCF_024679095.1 Eriocheir sinensis
AGAATCTAGCTCTTCCGCCCACTCTTCCTCCTCCTCCTCCTCCTCCTCCTCATCATCATCATCATCATCATCATCATCATCATCATCATTGTCATCATCATCACCATCATCTTCCTTATATCAACCTTACTATTCCTTGTCTTATGTTAATGAATGATCCACAAAACCGCACTAGACAAACAAGTTCAGACACGCTCCCACGCACCCACACACATATACACGTCTCCCATAGAATTTGTAATGTTGCGTTATGGAGTCCTAGCCACCCCCCTCACCCCCTCCCTCACCCCCACCCTCACCCCTCCCCTCTCACACGCCCATTAGTTTTATCATTACCACCACCATCAGCAGGTAGTCACACACGATCACGGAGGGAGGGGGAGGCGGGGGGAGCTGATTGATGGAGAGAGAAGGATAGAAAGAAATAGTAGAGAGTTAGAAAGATATAAAGTGTGTGTGTGTGTGTGTGTGTTCGTCCAGCCTGTACCGCCGCGCACAAAACACGCACCCCACAGCAATTAACACAGAACAGGGCGAGTCGTGACGTGGGTGTGTGTACGTGAGGGCGGGCGGCGGGCGGCACACTAACCCAGGCCGACAGAGAGCGCTTAACCTCCGCCCTGTGCGTGATCCCATAGCCCACGTGTTACCGCTCAGCCTCCACCTCCACTGAGCCTCTTTACGGCGCCAAAAACACGTTGGACTAGACGACGCCAAATGAAGCAATGATATAATTCACCTTCCCTTCTGCCTGCTTGCCTTCCTGCCTTCCTTCCTCCCTTCCTTCCTACCTTCCCTCCTGCCTTCCTGCCTTTCTTTCTTTCTTCCTTCCTGCCTTTCTTTCTTCCTTCCTTCCTTCCTTCCTTCCTGCTTTCCTGCCTGCCTTCCTCCCTTCCTTCCTACCTTCCCTCCTGCCTTTCTTCCGTCCTTCCTTCCTTCCTCCCTGCTTGCCTGCCTGCCTTCCTTCCGTCCTTCCTCCCTTCCTTCCTACCTTCTCTCCTGCCTTCCTGTCTTTCTTTCTTTCTTCCTTCCTTCCTTCCTGCTTTCCTGTCTGCCTGCCTTTCTGCCTTCCTTCCTTCCTCCCTTCCTTCCTTTCTTCCTTCCTTCCTCCTTTCCTGCCTTCCTTCCTTCCTTCCTTCCTTCCTTCCTTTATTCCTCCCTTCCTTCCTACCTTCCCTCCTGCCTTCCTCCCTTTCTTCCGTCCTTCCTTCCTTTCTTCCTGCTTTCCTGCCTGCCTACCTTTCTGCCTTCCTTCCTTCCTTCCTTCCTTCCTTCCTTCCTGCCTTCCACCTCAGCACAAGCGTAGGTTCAGAGCCCAAACTACAGACGCCAGGTGCTCACATGTACAGGAATAAAGATAATTAATAAAAAGAATTCCTTCCCAGGCCGTACCGTGCGGGTGACAGTAGTAAAAAGCCTACAAAAAAACGTGTACAATCTCGCTGGAATCTCGTTCTCCTGACAAACTTCTTCCATTAAATTCTCCCCGTTTTTAGCTCTTTGGGTGCAGCCACTCCTATATTTCCCTCTCTTTCTCCCCGGCATTCACTCACCATATCACGTCTGGTGCCGAAAAGACTTTTTTTTACCTTTATTTTTTTCGGAGCGTTTATCTAAAATAGTGGGCTGTTCCTATCAGAGTGAGGGTTCATCTCTCTCTCTCTCTCTCACTCTCACTCTCACTCTCTCTCTCTCTCTCTCTCTCTCTCTCTCTCTCTCTCAGTTCCGGCATACAGGGGTGTCCTTCCTCACTCTCGTTACTTCCCTCGCTGCCTTTTCACTGAATGGAGCCTTTGAATGGTGTTGATTCGTTCCATACACGCGGATGCAGCGGACACCCGGCTGAGGGGTTTGTGCCAAGGTCAGAGTTACAGGGATGCTTCGGCACTCTGTGGGACGCAGGTGAGCCGGTCTATCCCCGTGAATATACTTTTTTTCCCCTGTTGGGCTTTTGAATATGGTACTGTGAGGTTAGGGGCCTAGATTGAGCTTGCTTGACACCCTCTTTGTTTGAGCCAGTCTCTCCTCGTCAACACACCTTTTTATCCTCAGGTAGAGCTTTTGCATAAGCTACTGTGGGGCTTGAGGGATAAATAGGGGTTGGTTCACACCCTTTTTGTTGTTGAAGAAATATTAGATACTGATAAATAGCCTTTTGCTCCACGTCCCATCAAAGAACACTCTTAGGCTATTTTTTTTTTTACAGGTCAGATCAAGGGCAAAAATAAAAGATCGCTATCGTGAAAAAAAACTGATATTTCCTCTTAAAGTATAGTAGAAAGGATAAACTATAACGTGCTGGTGGCCCGTGGATCATCGCTAAACTAATTACCCTTCTATCCATGAAGAGAATGTATGACTAATCTTTACACGGTGGGAGGGGGGGGGGGGAGGACATGGGCGGGGAGGCGCAATGCTTCACGCGCCGCCCCTCCCCCCTGCCCCCGCTGCCCCGCCAGACTAAAGGTGCGAGCGGCGTCTGGTGTTGGCGGGCATTATGAAGGTGACTCCCGACCGCTGGCGAGTACGCAGGAGAGTGTGGGTCATCGCGAAGACGTGAAGGAGAGCGATTACCGATTTTATGCTCCTGATGGCTTATGTGTTGGTGATGATGATAGAGATGATGAGGAAGAGGAAGATGAGGAAGAGGAGGAGGAAGAGGAAGAGGAAGAGGAGGAAGAGGAAGAGGAGGCTGGCAAAAAAATATACTCTACTGTCCTGAACTTAAAATGGAAATCTCAAAAATCAAAACAACTATCCCCATGAATGACGAATAACTAAAATGAATAACTAAATGACAAAAAAATGAGTAACAAAAGAATAGTTCAAATTACGAGGCAGTACAGAAAAAAGCGAAAAGAATCTCGGAAAAATGCCAAAAGAATCTCTGCAAAATTTTGATTCGCGATTATATTCTTATGTTTTATTAATTCCATCCCAGTGCACGCTTTGACCTTTTCTCTGACAGGTGTGACCTCGCTCCGCCCACCTGTCTATCTCACTGTGCTGCGTGGCCCCGAGCAATCAATCATTTCTCATTACAAACGTATTAAGATTGACTAAGATGAATAATTGTTTGTATAATTATCAGCATTATCATTATTATCAGTAGTAGGAATAGTATTAGTAGTAGTAGCAGTAGCAGTAGCAGCAGTAGCAGTAGTAGTAGTAGTAGTAGTAGTAGTAGTAGTAGTAGTAGTAGTAGTAGTAGCATAAGTAGTAGCATTAGTAGTAGCAGTAGTAGTAGTAGTAGTGGTAGCAGTAGTGGTAGTAGTAGTAGTAGTAATAGTAGTAGTAGTAGTAGTAGTAGTAGCATTAGTAGTAGCAGTAGCAGTAGCGGTAGTAGTGGCAGTAGTAGTAGTAGTGGTGGTGGTGGTGGTGGTGGAAGTAATGTAGTCGGTTTCATTCCATCTCTCTACTCGCGAGTGGAGATGTGGCACACATGAATTACTGGTTAGTGATCGAGTGAAAATAAACTGTTGTGATAAATATTCTTTTTTTTTTTTGCAGTAATATATTTGAATGTTTATGTAAACAAAAAAACATTGCACCAATATAAATCCCAAACATGCCGGTTTGGATCGTCAATTTACCGTACAGGTACATGAAAGACGAGCTTGTATCAAACAGCCTATAATCAGGTCACACTCGAACGAACAATGGCCTATTAAATCCTATAATTATTTAGCTCATTTCAGGTACATGGAAAGGCATCTGCCTCTGTAAGCGCATATAAAAGATATTTCAATTATTCATTGCATGTGATTCACATCGTTTATATTCGAAATTGCCAAGGATTAGGCTACAAGCAGCAATATTTACGCTACTTTCACTATTATCCACGTGATTTACATGCAATAAATTCTTAAAGTACTTTTTTTTATTACACTTACAGAACCAGAAGTCTTTCTCTGTTCCTGAAATGAGATAAAGCTTTTTAGCTAAAGCCGACTGTTCCTTCGCGTATTCTCTGACTTCATTGTTTGATACAAGCTTGTCTTACATGTCCTTGTATGACGTACTATCGATGTAAATTAGCATGTTTGGGATTTCTGCGAGAACATGTGAGGGTTCTTTGCTTATGTAAACATTCAAATATATTACTGACAACATAGTTAGAATGTTTATCACACGTAGCTAACGGTATCAGACACGATCATTTTCGACCAATAATGAGCTACAAGGTGCAGGTGCCACATCTCTCAAGATTCACGCTCTGTAAGTGAACAGATGAAATGAAACCGACTCTAGTTGTAGTAGTAGTAGTAGTAGTAGTAGTGATGGTGGTGGTGGTGGTAGTGGTGGTAGTAGTGGTAATAATTTTGTTACCGTTGCTGTTTTTTTTTTAATTTAATGACCAATTGTTGAGTTGCAATTCAGCAACATCGCTTCAACACAACGGCTTGATTACTGTAAACACAACCCCAATGCATACGATCAAAAAGCATTAGCCATTTTTCATTGGGCGCTCATGTTTTACTACAATACAAATCAAAATGTTCTTTGCATCACTAATCATACCGCCCCCCCCCCACCACCACTATCACCACCAACAACAACACTAGCAATACCACCACCATCACCACTACCACTACCACTACCACTGTTACTACCACTACCATCACCTCGGCCCACCCAAAACAACCACCCGCCATCACTATTATCCCATCTTGCCTCACCCACCACCATCATCATTACCACCTTGCCTTGCCCACCACTACCATCATCACCACCACGCCCGCCTAATACATCCATTATGACCCCCTCCCCAACATCACCACCACCACCGCCGCCACCGCCACATTTATCACCTTACCTCACCTTCAACACCACCACTTGCAGCTTCCCTCACCGAACAACTTCACTATCATCACCATCACAACCAACCAACCATCATTACTAAGCTGCCTTTCTCGATATCACTACAGCGGGCTTTTTTTTTTTCATTATTGTTTTCTTTTTTTTACGCCCTTGCACTGTTTCCTCTGCCGTAAAAAAAAAAAAAAAAAACTACCTCCACCACCATACCACCAACAACAACAACAACCACCAACAACCACCACCTCACACAAACGTTCTCACAGTCGTTAGTTTCGTGCCCCGCCTCGGCTTCCCTTTCGTCATTCCTCTGTCTCGCTGTATGACAATTTCTGTTCCTCCCTACCCTCATCACACAGGCATTGCTTCTACTTTTATTCTTCTCGTTACCGGGACTCACCCGTGCGGTTCAAATTGTCCAGAATTTTTATTTAAAGTGTTCAAGCCATTCTGTCCACAGCTTTTGCCGCCTATATTCCTGACGTTTGTTATTGTTTTGTTGTTGTTGTTGTTGTTGACTTTTTTTTGAGTGACTGTCGAGATGAAAGTTGTGTTCTCGGAGTCATCTTGAGTTGTACCAGGCATCTTTTTTTTTTTTTTTTTTTTTTCAAATCAAAGGGAGGCAGCTCAAGTGCATAAATAAAAAATATAAAAAAACAGCAACAAAAAAAGACCGCTAGACGCTGCTCCTGCAAAAGAACGAGAGGCCAGAAAAGAGGTCGATACATCTTATTTTTGCTTGTTTACGAGAACATACTAAGATACACCACAAAGCCTAAATCCGATGCATCGTCTAAAGGCAATACTATTTTTGAGATCGAAGGATATGAACTGCCCTATTGTATTTGATTGATAGCTCCTCTCTACTCTCACTTTTCCCAGTCATATCATAACTATCTCCATTCTTCTAGTGTTAAAAATTCACATCCGTTTAAAGCTCCTTATGCTTTCGATACTCTTATGTAGCTTCCCCTTTGTCACTGCCTCTCTCACGCTGGCTCACGCACGCCTCTCCTCTCCGCTCCAGAACATTCATGACTGCTCGAGGCAACAAATAAAAACTCGCTCGTCTGTAACTGTGAATTGATTTAATCTCGGACGCGGATTCAAAACTGAGGTATATTTCTTTTTAGTGCATTAGTATAATATTTCCGGCATCCATCTTCATTACGAAAAAAGCGGAGGTCGAACTGAGCAACCTTGTCATCTCCGGCGTGTAAAAGAGGATGCAAACTATATATGTCACTCCTCTGCACAATGGTAATGCTCCGTCAATACCAAACCCATTACGCGATATAGCTCCTCGCCGCCCACCCCAACGTTACCATATTGTCGTACTCAGCCAATTATTTTTACCGATTTCTGACCCCAAAACTGTCTCCTGGGCCCCAATAACGAGATTCATTCATAGTTATCGTCAAAATAGTTAATTCCTGATGTTTCTTGCCAATAGTTATACGTCAGAAACCGGTAAATACTATGCTCTGGGTACGATAATCTGGCAACGGTGGCCCACCCTGACAGCACCATGCAACGAGACGGACAGCCCCAGTAGCCCCCTCCAACCCGGCAGCACCCTTAGTTCCTCCCTTTCTTTCCCTCCCTCAGTACCTCCCTTTCCTTCTCTCCCTCTCTCAGTACCTCCCTTTCCTTCTCTCCTCTCCCTCAGTACCTCCCTTTCCTTCTCTCCCTCTCTCAGTACCTCCCTTTCCTTCTCTCCTCTCCCTCAGTACCTCCCTTTTCTTCTCTCCTCTCCCTCAGTACCTCCCTTTCCTTCCCTCCCTCAATACCTCCTTTTGTACCTTCCTTTCCTTAGTACCCTCCCTCCATTCTTTCCTTCCTTCCATCCCTCCTTTCCTCTTTTCCTTCCTTCCTTTCCTTATTTCCTTCCTTTCATTAGTACCTTCTCTCCCTCAGTACCTCACTCAATACCTCCTTTTCCCTCCCTTAGAAGCACCTCCCTTTCCTTCCCTCATGTCAGTGCCTCCCTTTTCTTCCCTCCGTCTCGTGGCAAATATTTGTTCACTTCTCAAGTACAACAAAAGTAAATTCTTCTTCCTGTAACTCTCCCAGTCATCATCGTTCCTGCGCGCCCCGATATTCCTTCATCCGTCCATAAATCACGCTTTCAAGACCCATAAATCATTTCCCTTGCAGCTTTTCTACTTCCAGGCGTTCTTGCTTGCAATAGGAAGGAAACCACCGCTCTCGTCGCAGGGTGGGCGAGGCAATGCAACCCCCAGAGTATGCCCCCCATTGACTGATTGATTGACTGTTCTTTGCCACACCGTCCGTCAGCTGTCACCAAATATCTATCTAGTTAGTTAATTTATTTGGTAGGTAGGTAGGAAGGTAGGCTAGTTAAATAGATAGATACATAGATAGATAGGTAGATATATACAGATAGGTGAATTTCGATAGATAGACATATATAGCTAGACAGATAGATTGATAGAGTAGAGAGAGAGAGAGAGAGAGAGAGAGAGAGAGAGAGAGAGAGAGAGAGAGAGAGAGAGAGAGAGAGAGAGAGAGAGAGAGAGAGAGAGAGAGAGAGAGAGAGAGAGAGAGAGAGAGAGAGAGAGAGAGAGAGAGAGAGAGAGAGAGAGAGAGAGAGAGAGAGAGAGAGAGAGAGAGAGAGAGAGAGAGAGAGAGAGAACGATAACCTATCTCTTTCATTTCTTCGACTAATGAAGAGTTGGATAACAGTAAGTAACAATAGCTGCACGTTTTCTTCTCGTCAAAGCATTATATCCCAGAAAGCTGTGTGCAAGAGAAAGACCCCCTTCCGCAAGAACTCGCCCGTTTTCTTTTGGCCGCGGATGCACGAGAGAAAATGGCCTTCAATGGAGTGACTCAACAATACTAAGTCTGTCCTCCTCTCCCTTATTATTATCTTGTTTACCATATATGTGCTTGGATAAAAAAAAGGAAACATACCAGATTAAATTGTTATTACGCCATAAGAACATTAGTCTCGCCCAAATGCTTTTTAATATGCCTTTGTTCAGTATTGTATCACAAGAGACTTTTTTTTACAGCAAAGGAAGCAGCTCAAGGGCATAAAAAATAACAGAAAAGAGTGTATAGATGTGTATAGATGAGGCCGTATAAAAACATGGCTTTAGATCTCTCAATGAGCAATATAACCTAGGAGCAAGCAGGTAATAGTTATACACCGAAGGACGATAAAAGATTCCGGAGTCTCTTAATATCAACGTGAAGACATTTTTCTTTGCCCAATTCCTGCGATCATTACTGTAAGTTTATTAGAATGAAAGGACACACACACACACACACACACACACACACACACACACACACACATGCACGTATATAAACAGCATATTAAACAGAGGACGAACAATGAGATATAATATACATCCCTGGTTGTCTGGTAAAAGTTTTGTGTGGATCTGTCTGGCTGTGGTCCCACCGGTGATGTCTAAGAATGAATGAGTGAGCGAATGAATGAAAGAAAGAAAAATATATGCGAAGAAATCAATTAAATAACATAAGAAAATTTCAGTGCTCATTTAAGCAGAAATAAAAACGGAGTAACTAAATCAGCAAGGCAGACAGCCCGCAATCCATATTTCTTCCTCTATATTTTATTTTCACAACACAGAATCTAATTTACAAATCTTCCTTCCATCCCCACTGTGCCTATAAAAATAGTCAACCATCACACAAAACACACGCGAGCAACAACACGCACGAGTCAAGTTCGCATAATTATCTTGTACTGCTTTCTTTTTTACTTGATTGATTAAATATGGTCCATATTCAATATCACGTTGTGTATTACAAGCTATTTAAAAAGGAGGAATATTGGTTTTACAATGTGTATTATGCAAAGGAGTGTTGGTCAGCGAGCGGTTGATGTCAATAGTGTAGTAGACACAACTACGCGGTAGTTATACGTGTACCTTTTCGTCACAGAGTTATAGACGCTATAACTCTGTGGTGGCAGCAAACATAATTATGTATTCAAGATGGCTTAGTAATCTATTTCACTCTGAGGTTGTAAAATCTTACTACTCATTCAAGCCTCCAGAGAAAAAAGAATAAAGAATTATAAACAAATAGCTTAGAGTTAGAGAACCGAACTGTCATCTTTGGTATTTATCCTTCGCTTGCTCGTCCCCATTTTACTCATTTTGTTGACCATGGACGCACACGAGGAGGCAGAGCAAGAACTCGCCGCAATACAGCAGCAGCAGCAGCAGCATGGCGGCGACAAGGACTCTAGAGTTGCACAAACATGTGGTGAGGAGAATAAAGACTCACCCTTTGATGTCTTCTTACGAGAAAGTCATCGCGTGTTGCAAAGTATATTAGCGTCAGAAGAAAATAAGAATGAGAAACCAGACATCCACGTCACCACGGACCAAAAGCCCGACAGAGACGACACGAACGATGCGGACGACGAAGCTATAACAGTGACGCTGCCCTCCAACGCGGAAATCGAGCTCCTGGGCCGCCAGGTGCGGTTCAAGCACCTCACTGTGCTCGTCAATAACATTAACTACTGCGCCTCAGGCTCAGAGATCATTCATATTTTCAAAGAGTTCGGCTTCCTAAGGAATGTTCACATGCCCTGCCATCGTCCAAACCAGCCGGAGAGTCATCGTGGCTTCGTCTTGTTGACGTTCGTCACCGCGCACGAAGTTAGCGCTGCGCTGCGGGGCTGCCGCGCACGATTGGATGAAGCCGGGCATGGTGGCGCGCGTGTCTGGCGGCTGGCAGATTACCGCACGTACCACAAGTACTGCGAGGGTTTAGACGTGGCAGCCGTGATGACCTGCCGCGGTCAGGCAGCCAGCGGTCGAGTGGAGAAACAGAAGCCTGTTGCTGCCCGTGTGGTGCAGGGCCGCATAAAGAAGAGGAAATCTCCCTTCATCCACCGGACTACAGGATGCTACGCCAGGAGCAACATCAATCATCAACGCACGTCACGAGAAGACATCCGTCCAGAGGAGGACGTGCGGAGCTACCTCTGGCGAAGGCTTCAAAGGCCTCAACACTCTCGCAAGAGAAAGAAAAGTAAGAAAGGCAGTTAACTTTTGGATATAATAGTACACAGTTTGTTGTAGAGGATCGCCTACTGTCTACTGAGAAGGGAGGCCCAGGGGTTTCGAGACAGTCCACTTAGCCTAGTTCATAAATCAACCTAACATTTGCTGAATATGACGGTTCTTATTTTAAGGAAAATATAATGATTGTCAAATGAGACAGTGTAATAGGAAATCCCAATTTTAGTTGATTAACATATCATATACCATTTCTGTTGAGGAGAACTATGCCACTGATTTCAAAAAGGACCTTCCCATGTTTAGTTAATAGGACCTACCCATGTTTTTCTTCAACAGGATACCTACATGTTTGTTAGTGTTGATAAAGTACATTAGCCCACTGCTTGTTTGAAAGGGTATTGTCATGTAAATCAAATAGAACAATCATATCATATATTAGTTGCATGAAATGGCATTGTCATATGTACTGAACTTAACAATCAGACTGACTGGATGTTGAGTACGGGAGCCCAGCATTAGCTAAAAAAGCCAGCCATTGCTTGTTGATTACAGTCTCATGTTAGATGAATAGGACACCCGACATGTTAGTCAATTTTTATTTTAATAAAAGTAACATGAAATTCATGTTTATTTACCCTAATATTATCGCACAGAGTGAATACTGTATTATATATTGATTCCCTGCCACCTCTCCTTCAGTCAACTCTCCCCGAGCAGCAGAATGGGTTTGAGGGGAGGATGCCGACCGGTTCGTGGGCGAAGGGCGTGTAGGTGCGTGCAAGAAGTTAATAAATCATTTTATCTGGTTTCAAGTTATATATTGGTATCAAGACAGCAAAATATTAAATGCATTTTTTTTCACGCTGAGTGTTAATTGATATCTGAACTCTCTCTCTCTCTCTCTCTCTCTCTCTCTCTCTCTCTCTCTCTCTCTCTCTCTCTCTCTCTCTCTCTCTCAAAAATAGATATAATAAACAAATGGGCGTTCTAATGCTGAAGGGTGGCGGGTCGAGTTCTTTGAAAGCCAAGATGGTTCCCTCCTCCTCCTCCTCCTCCTCCTCCTCCTCCTCCTCTTCGTCTTCGTCCTCCTCCTGTACTACTACATTTTCTTACTTGTCATCCGTCTAATATTCCTCCTCCTCCTCCTCCTAATGTTAATTAATGTATACTCACAGTTCACGCTGCATCTCGCATCCACTTCATCTCGGCTTCCATCATTCCTCACCTGTTGGGAGACGCAGGGAATTAGAGCGGCTCATTGTAACGGGTAGAAGCATTAGCAGCGGTGGTGATGTGGCTGTGGTGGTGCTGATATTGGTGGCGGTATGTGTCAACTGTTTGTGGTTAGGGTAGTAGTAGTAGTAGTAGTAGAAGTAAAAGTAGTAGTAGCAGTAGTAGTAGTAGTAGTAGTAGTAGCAAAATGTTATGGTAATAGTGGTAGTCGTAGAAATAGGAGCTGTTTGACTGGTGAAAGAATGGCAACGACAATGAATGAGAATGAAGGCAACCAGTACTGTCTTTCTCGCCTCACTCCATAGCCTAAACGCGGTCATAAAACAGCGAACATAAAGTAAGCACGACAGGATTAAAGAACCACTCACAGAATAATCAGGTCGTTGAGGAGTGTTGGCAGCTGAAACGCTCATGTGTGGGAGGTGTATAATGCTCCTCTCTCTCCTTCATTTTTTTATTTGTCTCTCCCTCTTTATCTTTTCGCTCATTCAGTCTTCCTTTGCCTTCTACCCTTCCTTCTTACCTTCCTTCCAACCCTCTTTCCAGCTTTCATTTTTTTCTCTCCCTCTTTTTTTCATCTTTTCGCTCCTCCAGTCTTTCTTTGCCTTATACCCTTCCTTATCACCATTCCAGCTCTCTTCCCAGCTTTCCGATCTCTATTTTTCCCATTATATTCTTCACAGCTTTTTGTTCATCGATTTCAAGGTGTTGTATTTTGTTCCCTCCCTACTGCATTCCTTGTCTCATCATCTTTTTCCATCTTTTCCCACCTCCAGTCTCGCTTTGCTTTCTGACCTTCCTTCCAATCCTCTTTCCAGTTTCCCGATATTTTTCATCTTATTCTTCTCAGCTTTTTGTTTACCGATGTCAAGGTGGTGTATTTTGTTCCCTCTCTGCTTCATTCCGTGTCTCATCCTCTTTTTAAAATACTTTCGCTCCTCTTTTCAATGTGTTGGGAGTGTATTTTGTACCCCTCCCTCCTTCATTCTTTGTCTCTTCTTTTTTTCATTATTTCCCTCCTCCACTTTTTCTTTGCTTTCTGTCCTTCCTTCCTTGCCATCTTCCTTCCAATCCTCTTTCCAGCTTCCCCATCTTTGTTTTATCTTATTCTTCACCGGGTTTTTTCATTACCGATGTTCATGTGTGGGAAGTGTATTTTCTCCCTCTCACCTTCATTCTTTCTTCGTCTCACCCTCGTTTCTTATATTTTCGCTCCTTCATTCTTTCGGTGCTCTCTACCCTTTCTTCCCATCCTTCTTTCTAGCCTCCTTTCAGCTTCCCGATCTTTTTTCCCATCATATTCTTCACAGCTGAGACTCATTCTTTTACGCTTACATTCTCTTTTCGCTCTTTCGTTTCTTGTCATATTTCTTAGTATTCTTCACAGCAATTCCTCTCTCTACCATCCCTCGTCCTCTTTTAGTTCTCTCTCTGCTCCCCATCCTTCTCATCCACCCTCCTTTCCCTTCCTTAGTATCTTCGTTGTCTCACCCACTTTTCTCCGTCCTCCTCCAGTCCCTTCATCTCAGACAAGCTTACGTACATTAAGTCCTCCTGCACTCCCATCTCGAGCTTCTTATTGTCTCTTTTCTACCTCACGAGCAACACACACACACACACACACACACACACACACACACACACACACACACACACACACACACACACACACACGAGTAAATACAGACACCTCCTTACTTTTTTCACTCATATAAGTGTGTGTGTGTGTGTGTGTGTGTGCCTATTTCTCTATTGACAGTTAATATGTTATGGCCATCTGTTACGAGAGAGAGAGAGAGAGAGAGAGAGAGAGAGAGAGAGAGAGAGAGAGAGAGAGAGAGAGAGAGAGAGAAATGAAGAAAGGGAGACAGACTGAGGGGCCTTGGCAGAGGATTACGCCACACGGATGGAAAGGAATTTAGGGTTTAAGGAAGGGAAATGCGTCGCTCTTGTCACACTATTCCTCCTTAAAGATTTTCTCCTGCTCCTCCTCCTCTTCCTCTTCCTCTTCCTCCTCCTCCTCCTCCTCCTCCTCTCGTCTCTCTAATCCTGAAACTCCTTCTTTACATGCTGATCCTCCTCACCCCTACTCACTCACTAAATCTACCTCCTCCTCCTCCTACTTCTCATTCTCCTCCTCCTCAGCAGAATCATTATCATCAAAAGCGTTAATCATCACATAACCGCATCCTCCATCCCCTCCTCTTCCTCCTCGTTCTCCTCCACCCTCTTACTCCTCATATAATTAATAAAAAAATATTATCCTTCCACCTCCTCCTCCTCACTTTCATTTCATTTCTCTTCAAATAGTTAATAAATTTTGCTCCCTTCTTTCCTGTCCAATTTAAAATAGCAGAGAGAATATGAGATTGATATATGACTCTCTCTCTCTCTCTCTCTCTCTCTCTCTCTCTCTCTCTCTCTCTCTCTCTCTCTCTCTCTCTCTCTCTCTCTCTCGCATCACCAGAGCGCTTTTTCCGCAAATGATTAAAAATATAAATATCATCCAGATAATATTGCATTTCAGAATACACATATATACGTACATTAAGTGGAGGCGTTACACGTAGCAGTAATCATCATATTTTAATTTTTATTCTAGACTGCACTTGACTGAATGAATCTTGCATTATATTTCAATTACTTGCACGACTTTTATCTGTTTCGTTCGCTAAAATATTTGAGTTACTTACTCTTGAAATTTCCTTTACGTTATGATTTTCGTTATGGCATAGGGTGAGGAAAAGTTAGTCGCCATCTGTAGCACTCCTGGCCACGCATGTACAAACACACCCCATAAATTACAAACACACACACACACACACACACACACACACACACACACACACACACACACACGCGCACAAAAAGAAAACAAGAAAATGAAAAATAGGAGACCGAAGGACTATATATCCGCAAAATTCCACGCAAGGACTAGGAGAGACAGTGAAACGCGAGCCCACATCTCAGTAGGACTTTACAGCAGCGCAAAGGTAGATAAGGTGAAACGAGATACGTGTCCATAATTTCATTACACCACAAAGGAAGACAAAGATATCATAGTAAATGTCCGTAGAGATTTACAACAGCACGAAGGGAAAAAGTGAAACGAGAGCCAGTATTATTATGTTTGTAGTTTCACTGGAGCACTGGACAAGGAAATTATAGTGAAACGAGATGCCATTTGTCCGTAGAATTTCACAACAGCAATGGAAGAAATAGTGAAACGAGATGCCATTTGTCCGTAGAGTTTCACAACAACAATGGAAGAAATAGTGAAACGAGATGCCATTTGTCCGTAGACTTTCACAACAGCACAATGGGGAGAAAAAAGTAGTGAAACGAGAGGTCATGTATCCGTAGAGTTTTCCTAGTGTATAGGGGACAGAAATCTAGGGAAACTAAATGGCATTTAATTTGTCCGTATAATTTCACCTGGTCGAAGGAATATACTGTGAACGATACCCCATAAGCAGGTACAATTTCAACCCTATTCTAGGCCTAAGTTCCTTCCATATTCTTGTCCCTTTCGAGCTTACCCTACAACCTGCACCAATAAACCTGTCTTCTCTCGATCTCTATCTATCTATCTATCTATCTATCTATCTATCTACCTATCTATCTATTTATCTATCTATCTATCTGCCGTATCGTTTGCCTCCTCACTACCAGCGGTGCGATACAACACTATTAATACTGAGGCGACAGAAGCAGTACACACGACTGGTATCACACAAGTTACCATCCTCGCCTTCCTGAAATACCTCCCCTGAGCTTCAATAAGTCCACTTGGGGCACGTCAGCACCTCAAGGGTAACACTCCCACTAGAACGTATGACTGGACAAGTGTGTGTGTGTGTGTGTGTGTGTGTGTGTGTGTGTGTGTCAGACTTTCCGATGAGTTCCTGTAATTATCACCTGAGAATTAATCAACACCAGGAGCGGATGTTATTTAGGATCCACACGCCAATCAATGCCTTGATGAGAATCCAGACTAAGGTGAAGAGAAGGATCTATTTGCCTATCTATCGGGCTCTCCGCGTAACTGACTATGCCAATCCATCTATCTATCAATTTTACTCTATTGATCTATCATCCTTTTCACTTATATATACATACATTTATTTTATTACTAACCTAACCTGACTTCTTAACTTAACCTAACCTAACCTAACCTAATCTAACATAACATAACATAACATTACATAACGTAACATATCATAACATAACATAAGCTAACCTAACCTGACTTTTCCTTAACCTAACCTAACATAACCTAAGCTAACCTAACCTGACCTAACCTAACCTAAACTTGCAGCTACTTATTTTCATTTACGTGGCTCAACTTACATGTATTCCTATTATAATTACTTATCAGATTTAAACCTGGCTTCCTAATAATCTAAGGGTATGTCACATTTTCAATCTTTCTGCGACTAATGAAAGTAAAAGGATCATTAGAACTTCAATGTTACCAGTTCATTATTAACGACTGACAATTGCACCTGGCAGCTTCTCACATAGCTGAGTTTCGACTTCGTAAATATTATAGTTATTGACGTCATGGGTGTGATTTACTGCCAAAAGTGTCACGGCCTATAACGAAGCTTAGACATATATTGCAGAGGATTTGTTAATGAGCTTCATGGAGGTGCGCGGACGGACACACACACACACACACACACACACACACACACACACACACACACACACACACACACACACTTTTTTTAAAGTTTTAATTACCTCCAACGTAACATTACTACTAATAATTATACAAATACTACTACTACTACTACTACTACTACTACTACTACTACTACTACTACTATAATCTCAATCCTGCCACACATGATTGCCACACCGTTTATTAAACTCTGATGCCACACGCTACGTTACTCTGGTTCGTTCCAGCGACGGTCGTAACCAACTCCTTAATTTAACCGCCACTGCCCCCTATAGTTACTCTTAGCCACTGTCGACTAATTTTCTGGACACTTAAGGCGAGGGGAGCAGTTTTTCCATTAGTCTTTATCACCGCAACTTACTCATTTCCGGGTATCATGAAGTAATGAATGCAACACGGGTCGGACAGCACTCATTAATCTGCGAAACATTCAATTTAAAGAAAGGTAAAGAAAGGGAAATACCAAATAAGGTTTTTCTTAACTCTTTTACTTCGTGTATGCTGAACTACACATAACCACCTAACATGTAATTAAGAAGCACCATATCAACTTTATTCGATAGGGTTTATTTCTCATTTGCTTGACGACGCTAAGATATTTGTTTACATGACATAAAACTAAGCAAAAGTAAAAAAAAAAAAACGTTCCATATACTTTTTTCTGGTGACTTTAATTCATACTCGCTCAACGACGCTTAGAGCTCTGTCAAACACGTAACTAAACAACCACAGGAAGAAGCACAATATACATTTTCTTTTCGCACGAGTTTTTAGTCTTATGTTATACGAGCGGCGCGCAAGTCACTCCACACTACGATAGATCATGAACCTCGACAGCTGAAGTGCGCTTTCAACATCCTTGGTCGGTACTCTCAGACGCAGTCCCCTTAAACGTCAACTATTATAAAAGGTCGAAAAGGCCTCTGAAAAAATCATTGGGTTTTCATGAGGGTTTTTTCCCGTTAGTAGTATAGATGAAGGGTCAAACTACGGTCATAAAAGTACCGAGGAAAATGCCCATACCTCCTGCGAAAGCCTGTCAGATGTGTGTGCTTGGGAACCGAAGTGTCTAAGAAAATGACCCTTTGTCTTTGGATCATGCCAGCCGAGTAATTGGACCATAGGCGGTGAGGACTTAAAAGGACAACGACGCCACTCTTATTTCGCAACGTTTCAATGAGAGATTCAAGGCCATCAGACCTCAAAAGCAAGTCACGTTCAGGAAAAAGGCAGAACCATTAGCTACTATAAACGTTTGTGAGACACCTTTGTATGAATTTCACGAGTACACAAGTGAGTACATACATAAGCAACGACGACACTCCATTTTGCAACGTTTCAGTGAGCGATTCGACGCCATCAGACGCCAAAAGTAAGTCACGTTCAGTAAAAGGGCAGAGGCATTACTAGAAACGGCACCTTTGTATGAATTTTACGTTATATAAGTACTCACTCAGCTCAAAACTCTCTGCCTAATAGTTTAAGTTAATATTGACGGAAATCTTATAGGGTTGTTTTTTGCGTAAGTGATTCAGTGTAAAAGAGAACGACGTAGCTGGCTGAGTGTTGGTGAAAGGGAGGGACGACAGGGACCAGAGAGGCTGAATGAGGGGAGATGATAAGTAAACACGGGGAGTGAAATAGGTTAACGCATATAATAAGGAAATGTAAAGAGATGAGACGAGGGGAGGAGACGCCATAGTGAGAGCGAGAGCAAGCGCGAGCGAGAGCGAGAGAGAGAGAGAGAGAGAGAGAGAGAGAGAGAGAGAGAGAGAGAGAGAGAGAGAGAGAGAGAGAGAGAGAATCAACCACAGACTTTCAGACTTTCGTAAACTGATTTGATTAAAACTGTAACCTTTTAGAGGCCCGACCCCTCACCCACGAATATCTTTACGAGTCTGTAGCATACAACAACCTCCCTCTCTTTCTCTTTCCTTCCTTCCTTCCTTTTCCCTCCTTCTTAACTTTCTTCCCTCCTTCCTTCCCTTCATTTTCTCTCCCAATCACTTTCCTCTTTCTTTCCTTCCTTGTCCCTCCTCCACAACTTTCTTCCCTCCTTCCCTCCCTTCATTTTCTCTCCCAACCACCTCCCTCTTTCTTTCCTTCATTTTCTCTCCTCCACAACTTTCTTCCCTCATTCCCTCCCTCATTTTCTCTCCCAACCACTTTCCTCTTTCTTTCCTTCCTTTTCTCTCCTCCACAACTTTCTCACCTCCTACCCTCATTCTTCCTCCCTCCCACCTCCAATCCCTAGAATATATATCCTCCCTCCTTCCTTCGTACCTTCCTTCCCTCCTTCCTTTTCCCTCTCTCTTAACTTTTTCCCTCCTTCCTTCCACCTCTAATCCCTATCATACACCGTCTCCCTCGCTCCCTCCCTCCCTCCCTCTGTGCCTCCTGATCCCTAACCCTCCCCCCCCTCCCACTATTTGCTAACTTATGCACCGACCCACACCCCTGCCCTCGCCCCTTCCTCTCCAAACTCTAAACTTTTGCGCCAACATAAACAAGGATATTTTAATGCTTTGAAGTTTATGAACATATTATGGCAGGATGGTTTCTATACAGTACCGTTCCCAGAGCAGGTGTAGGTATTTGCGTGCGTGTGCGTGTGTGTGTGTGAGAGGGGGAGGGTTTTTTCCAGTCCTCCTCCTCCTCCTCCTCCTCCTCCTCATCCATCCTGGCTCCGAGTGTGGGTCCGTGACAATCCGTGATTAAGGTAATTGCCTGTCGTTAAGGTGGCGGGCAGTGCTCCGTCTCCCGCCACCAAGACACGAGCACTACAAGGCAGCCACACGTCCAGGCCTTTCCGGTACTGTCTTCATTTAGCCTAAGCAGATTCTCAAACATATCGTGGCTTACTCACCCATATATTGTAAGGCTTTCATAGAGGTTGTGTTAGTGTTTCCAAGGGTAGTTTAATGAGGCTAGTGTTAGTTGAAGCTTCTTTTTTTTTACAAAAAAAAAGGAAACAACAATAAAAAAAACGACAAACGGTGCTCCTGTAAAGAATCCGAAGAGGTGGCCGAAAAAACAGTCAGTAACGTGAGAAGAGGTGTTTGCATCATAAATGTGAAAATAACACTCATGAGAACCCGATTAATCCTTTTGTGGACTTTGGAAATATTTCTTGTGCGAGCCAAAAGCGTCTACGAACGAACCTTGGTCTCTCTCGGGGCGACGGTAAGCTGGATTTGCGAGAGTACGGAGAGTTGTGTGTTGTCTTATGTCTCTCACACTGGAGATGAGGATGAGACTTGGAAAGCACACACACACACTATACACTACACACACACACACACACATACACACACACACACATGAATATCAAAGTGTGGTATGGGTGCGTGAGTAGAGAGCGTGGGAGGGAGGGAGGGAGAGCTCAGACGCATCGTGTGGAGGAGGAGGAGGAGGAGGAGGAGGAGGAGGAGGAGGAGGAGGAGGAAAGCGGAGGAGGATGCGGTGATAATATTCTTCCTCGGATTGTTTTCTTCCTCTTACCGCGGGTGACCTTTTTTTCCCCCGGTGCGATTCCGTTCTTTCCCCGCTATCTTTTTTTTTTCTATCCTTCTCCTTTTATTCTTCCTCCCTCTCCTTCACACGGTGGTAGTTTCCCCTCCTGTGATGAACTTCCGTCTTTCCTTTATCCTTTTTTTTCTGGTTTCGTCTCGTCAATGTGCGAAGTTTGTGTGTCTTGTATTGTCTCCTTCGTTGTTTGTCTGTTTATATGTCTTCCTGTCGGTCTAGCTATGAACATTTATTTGTCTCCTCGATGTTTGAATGGTTGGTTGGGTGTCTGTTTGTCTAACCATCTCCGTTTGTGTTAGTGTTAGTTTCTTTCTCTTCTGGCCTATCTGTTTGTTCATCTGTCTGTCTGTCTGTCTGTCTGCCTGTTTTTCCGTCTCTCCGTTAGTCTCTATTTGTCTGTCTGTCAGTGTTTGTCTGCTTGTATGTGTGTTTGTCTGTCATAATATTTGTCTGTGTCTGTATCCCTCTCAATCTCCCTCTCCCTCTCTCCCTCCTCTCGCTCTCTCCCCTCCCCCTCCCACATATCTCTTCTTCCTGTCGATACATCCACCGTTTTTCCTCCACAATCGACATCTGGCTAGCGGTAAATAGTTTAATACATCACATTTCTTCACCTAATTTTTTATCGCCCCCTCTCCCTCCAAATAGCGACGGTGCCCTCTGCAACTGATAGAAAACGGCGGGAAGGAGGAGGAATAAGAGTAATGCGGGAGAAGAGAGGATGTGGATGTGTGTGTATATGGGGTCGTCGTTTTCGCTAGAGTGGCCTGGATGGGAGCTGTCTGATCGGGCGTGTCTTTATAAGCGATGAATAGCCGAGCATTACGTGGAAAATGGGAAAGGGGCAGGAGAAAGATAGACACATATAGATATAGATATAAATGGATAGATGCGTAGATAGATAGATAGATAGATAGAGATAGATAGATGAATAGAATAAAAGAAAGGAAGAAAGAAAAAATAAAGAAGGAAAGAAGGAAGGAAAGAAGAAATGGAAAAAAGAGAGAAAGAGGGAAAGAAAAGGAAAGGAGAGAAGGAAAGAAAGAAAGGAGAAAAAAGGAAAGAAGGAAAGGGTAAAAGAAAAGGAGGAAGAAAAAATAAAAGAAGGGAGGATGGAAGAAAGAAAGAAGGAAATAAAAGAAAGAAGAAAGAAAGAATTAAAAAGATATATAGGTAGGTAGGTAGATAGATAGATAGATAGATAGACAGAGGTAAAGTGTATGTTTGTTTGTTTGTTTGTTTGTTTGTTTGTTTGTTTGTTTTTACGTCGCGGCCTATTGCGCCGGTAGGCTTCTTCCCGGTGGGGCCTGATGGTCGCCCCAAGGCTTCTTCACGGTGGGGCCTGATGGTCGGCCCAGCCCGTTCTGGCGCAGGCGAGTGTTTATAGTGGCACCATCTTGCATTGGCTCATGCTGCCCTCCCGGAACTCCTCTTTAATCCTAGAATCTAGAGTCCGGGTTGATAGGTGGTCTTCTGGACAGCATGTGGGTAGTTTTAAGCCACTCGGCGGCGGCAGAAAAATACCAGCTTGGTGGCACCGGGCGGGGATTGAACTCGCGTCCTCCTCAACGTGGCGCCGTCACTCTGTCGACTCAGCCACCGCCTCCCCCTGTGTGTGTGTGTGTGTGTGTGTGTACCTGTCAGTTCCAGTACCACAATGACGCAGTACCATCTCACAGAGCGTTCCGGGTAACAAGCTGTAGCCCAGTGATGCGCTGAAGCCTTGACATCCATTGGATAAGGTCTGATCGAACGCCGTCACTCTTACATTAGGAGTTATGAATGTGTTTCAAGCCAGCGGGAAGAGAGAAGGGATGCAAAAAAGTGATAAATATATTGTCCGAAAAGAAATTTACAGTAACAGAAAAAAACAGTAACGATTTTGACTACAACTAGTACTTCTATTTATTTCTACTTACTTTTACTACTACTACTACTACTAGTACTACTACTATTACTATTACTACTACTACTACAACTACTGCTGCTGCTACTGCTACTACTATTGCTGCTGTCACTGCGATAATTAAGACGAAGGAGAAAGAGGAGAGACGGATGGCAAGGAGGGAGAGAAGGGAGGGAAGGTAAAGAGGGAGATGAAAGGAATGGAAAGAATGGCAGGTGGGGGTTGGGGTAGGAAGGAGGAAGGGAAAGGAGGGAGATGTAGATGATAAAAGGCAGAGAAAATAGACTGATTACCGGAGGAATTGAAGGGGAAAAAAATAACAAGCGAAGGAGAAATGAGATAAAGGACCTGAGGAAGGGAGACTCTCAATAAACACGAGTAAAACCGCAATAAAGAAGATGAAGGCAGAGAGACGAGCGATGAAGGAACAGGAATGTTATTACTTGGACGACTTCGATGAGTGAAGACTGGAGGGTGGAAGTATGTGAAGAGGGACGTGAGAGAGAGACAGGCAGACAGACAGACACAGACTGAGACACACACACACACACACACACACACACACACACACACACGCACACACACAGGCAGACAGACAGACAGACAAACAGAAGGACACAGATACACAGACAGACACACAGAAAAAAGACAGAAAGCAAGAAAAAACATTGAACGACACTTTTCTAAATGCAATATAATCACTATAAAAATAACACTTAAAACGCAGGACACAGACAGATATTGGGACAAACAGAAATAGATAGACAGTAACGGACGGAAACAGCCAAGGGTCAGTACACGGCATAAAGGTGATTCTTGGGCCCATATCATAAAGAGTACCGCCGCCTCAGTTCGCAAGTTTGAAAAGACTCATGTACTAGAAATTTCTGGGCTTTTCATGGACTATTTTGTGATCCAGTGATAGATTTACACAACTTCTGCACCTTGAACGGGTAAATCACGCATGAAAACTCGGTCTGTCTTCTATGTGACCTTGAAAAACAGTCGTAATGGCAGCCAGATATGTTTAAAAGTATGAACAAACGTAATAACCCGGTCAGTCTTGTCTGTGGCCTTGAAAAACACTCGTAATGTAAGGCCGATACATTTAAAAATATGTACACACTTAATAACCCGGTCAATCTTGTCTATGGCCTTGAAAAACACTCGTAATGTAAGCCCGATACGTTTAAAAATATGTACACACGTGATAACCCGGTCAGTCTTGTCTGTGGCCTTGAAAAACACTCGTAACGTAAGCCCGATACATTTAAAAATATGGACACACATGATAACCCGGTCAATCTTGTCTGTGGTCTTGAAAAACAGTCGTAATGTAAGCCCGATACGTTTAAAAATATGTACACACGTGATAACCCGGTCAATCTTGTCTGTGGTCTTGAAAAACAGTCGTAATGTAAGCCCGATACGTTTAAAAATATGTACACACGTGATAACCCGGTCAATCTTGTCTGTGCTCTTGAAAAACAGTCGTAATGGGAGCCCGGTAAGTTTAAAAATATGGACCTTTCCCCGCACGAGGAGGCGCACGAAGTAGCCAGTCATCGACCAGGCTTAGAGTTCAGCGCCTCGCCTTCACCGCCACCTACGCGCGCGAACCCACACCCCGCCCCGGCCAGCACGTCCTCAATATAAACTTTGGGTAGATAAAAAGTCAAGCGTTCCCTGCCCTTGCGCGTGTGTCTTTGTGTTCCTGGGAGAACTTGGAATTACCGTCCATAGTCACGCCCACGACTTTGACACGAACCAGTGAGTTTTAGTCCGTTCAGATTTCCTGTCGAAGTCCGTATATATTCGTCTCTCTCTCTCTCTCTCTCTCTCTCTCTCTCTCTCTCTCTCTCTCTCTCTCTCTCTCTCTCTCTCTCTCTCTCTCTCTCTCTCTCTCTCTCTCTCTCTCTCTCTCTCTCTCTCTCTCTCTCTCTCTCTCTCTCTCTCTCTCTCTCTCTCTCTCTCTCTCTCTCTCTCTCTCTCTCTCTCTCTCTCTCTCTCTCTCTCTCTCTCTCTCTCTCTCCTGTGTCTCTCTCTCTCAAATGTATCCTTAAACTTGTTCGTCTTCTGTTTATTTTCTCATTCTTCTATCTATTTATCCCTCAAATTATCTATCTGTCAGAAACGTGATTATAACTTAGGGACGAACGGGACGAACTTCACATTATTTCCTCCTCCTCCTCCTCCTCCTCCTCCTCCTCCTCCTCCTTCTCCTCGCTCCTCAAGAGGCGTAAAGGAAGGCTTTACCAGCACGGCCCCAGACTATTCAATCTTACATTTCAAAGCTTCCACTGAGGGACTTATCGATGAATGAAATGCTGCTTATACTCACTGCTGAATATAAAGAAACTGAACTATCTTATTGAGAGAGAGAGAGAGAGAGAGAGAGAGAGAGAGAGAGAGAGAGAGAGAGAGAGAGAGAGAGAGAGAGACAGACACAGACAGATAGATAGACAGACACAGACAGATAGATAGACAGACACAGACAGACGGAGACAAAGGCAGACATCCACAGAGAAAGAGATAGAGACAGACAGACAGAAAAAGATGAACTGAGAAGCAACTATAGACGAAAAAACGAACTTAAAAGAAGCGTTAAGAAGTTTAATGAAAGAAAAACGATAACCGGCAACAGACCACGAGAAACAAAAGTAAACAAAATAAAACATCATAAGGAAATTGGCAAGAGACGAGAAGATACAAAACAAAACGAGTAGAGGAGAGAGAGAGAGAGAGAGAGAGAGAGAGAGAGAGAGAGAGAGAGAGAGAGAGAGAGAGAGAGAGAGAGAGAGAGAGAGAGAGAGAGAGAGAGAGAGAGAGAGAGAGAGAGAGAGAGAGAGAGAGAGAGAGAGAGAGAGAGAGAGAGAGAGAAAGAAAACAAAGAGACAGAGCGAGACCCAGAGAGAGAGAGAGAGAGAGAGAGAGAGAGAGAGAGAGAGAGAGAGAGAGAGAGAGAGAGAGAGAGAGAGAGAGAGAGAGAGAGAGAGAGGAAGGAAACAAGGAGGAAGAGGGAGGCCAAGAGAGAGAGCGAGAAAGAGAGAGAGGGAGCGAGAGGGAGGGAGCTAGCACACACACACACACACACACACACACACACACACACACACACACACACACACACACACACACACACACACACACACACACACACACACACACACACACACACACACACACACACACACACGGACACACACGCACACGCTCTTCCTTCCCTCGCCAGTCAGCGCGTGTCGGCATAGTGAGAAGGACGATCCCTACAGTCAGTCCACGCGCCGCCGCCACCACGCGACCGCATCTCCACCACCCCGCCGCTTCTTCCACCTCCTTCATCCCTTCTGCGGTGGTGGTGGTGGTGGTGGTGATGGGGGGGAAGGGCGCGGCAACATAACCTACAGGCATCGTGGGGGAAGGAAATGGGGCGTGGGAATCGTGGTGGTGGTGTGGGTGATAGTGTAAGGGATGGTAGTATATGTGTTGGATGTGGTAGTGGTGATGGTTGTGGTGGTGATGGTTGTGGTGGTGGTGGTTGTGGTGGTGGTGGTTGTGGTGGTGATGGTTGTGGTGGTGGTGGTTGTGGTGGTGACGCTGGGGAAGGTGTCTGAGGATGGGTAGTGTGACGGGGGTGGTCCGTGTTTGTTTGTTTGTGTGTGTGTTTTGGGTGATTGTGACTGTGGTTGTGATAGGTAAGAGGTGATGGTGATGTTAAAGATTATGCTGTTTCATTGGAGATAACAGGCAGCGATGTTTTTTTTGCGTGTGTGCGTGTTTGTGTGCGTTTTTATTTTTTTATTTTTTGTGTGTGTTTGGGGTTGTGGTGTTTTATCGGTGGTAAGACTGATAACAATACAAATGTGGAGACCCTCACACACACACACACACACACACACACACACACACACACACACACACACACACACACACACACACACACACACAAATACATAAATAACTGTTTAAAGAACGTTAATTATTATTTCCTTAGATAATCAGCTTAAGTGAAAAACAGACAAGTAGACAAACAGACAAAAAAAAGACATGCAGATAACGGTCGGAGACAAATAAATAGACACCGCTGCAGAGAAAGATCGATGGACACTTACAGAAAATAAATAAGAGAAAAGCAAGAGACAGAGAGAGACAAGCAGGAAACACACACAGGCTGGCGACATACACAGACAGACAAGAGACAGACAAAGAGACAAGACACACAGATACAGACCGAGACAGACAGGGACGTCCACAATCAGGCAGGAGAGAGAGAGAGAGAGAGAGAGAGAGAGAGAGAGAGAGAGATAGGAGACAGATGCAGACAGACAGGAGACAGAGATAGGCAGGAGAGACAGAGAGGTCGCAGGGAAAGAGACATACAAATTAAGAGAACAGTTTCCCAGACAGTTATGATTATTAACTCTGATTGGCGCCCCATCACAGGCAGGTGTTCGTCTCAATTACAGGTGAGAGCTCATTAACCTTCCTCCTGCATAATATGACGCTCTCCTCCCCTTCATCAAAGCATATGGGCAAGCACGCACGCACGCACGCACACACACACACACACACACACACACACACACACACACACACACACACACACACACACACACACACACACACACACAGTCAAATATGAACAAAAGATCAAAAATTAATAGCCTGCAACACGTCATTCAGGTAAATCAATCACCCTATCTCCACTCTATCCGTTAACTCATCTTGGAAGTGTCTAAAGTATTACCGTTCACCACATCATTGCTAAGTCTGTTTCAGTCACTCACGACTCACTCACGGGTTACTCATGAAATCAACAGGAAGGAGAAGGACATCAGAAACCATTGCATATATTTTTCTTCCCACTCCTTTCATCTCTTTTACAGCCCCCCTCCCCCCCCCCTCTCTCAAACCTCTTTTTTTTTTTCGTGGTCAAGAATGCGTTTGCGTTATCGTATTGACAGCTGTTATTGTTATTTTTTTCTTTCTTTTTGTGAGTGTGTGTGAATATATCCCTTGTCAGTATCACAATTGGAACTAAATTCATCTAACTTAGCCCCGTACATACGAACAGCATTCTTCTCCTCTATCATAAACACCTTAGCATCAATCTTGTCAACAGTTATTTATCCTCTTAAAACAATTCATCGTCTCCACGCACTTTATATTTTCAAAGACTTATTAATTTTTCATGCCCACGTCTATGCTCCTTGGCTAAGTTCCTCACCACACAAATCCTGCTCAGCATTCGTCTCTGTAGGCTACCTATTATAACAGGTTAACTAGTGCATAATCTAGAGTGAGGGGACCAGAAGCGCACTTAAGAACTAAGATGAGGTGTCTTTAATTAAACACAGTTGCGGAGAGTTTCAGCAGCTGCGGCATCTTCGATTATGCCAAACGACTCTGGTCCCCTTGTTCAAGAATGAGTACGGACATATTTTCACACTTGCACCAGCACACACAGGCAAAAAATAAAAACAGCCGGACACAAACAGACATACACAGAGGTATCCAAAAACTAACAGGTAATCACGAAGTTAAACAGACAGTAAGCTAGATCGACAGGCAGACAAAGAGACACAAAGATCGCCAGAGAGCTAGCTACACGGACAGACAGATAGACGGAGAGACAGAGGAGAATAAAAATAACGCGCGCCGTGGTTTAGCTGAAAAGAAATTCGATCCACACACAGGAGAAGGCATAAAAAGGCTCGATTGACGTCTCTCAGTACACACAACCAATTAGTGTTAACTCAACGTACCGCACAAAAGAAACAACATGGTAGGCTCGGCGGTCGACCTTTACTCTGGGCTCGCATCAACGGGTTACTAATGATATTAACAGGAAGGAAAAAGACATCAAAGTATGAAAAATCTCTCCCCACTCTTTCCGTCTTTTACGGACCCTCCCAAACCATTTTATTTATCTATTTTCCGGGGCCAGGGATGCGTTAGTTACCGTATTCACAGCTGTTATTATTATTATTATTATTATTATTATTATTATTATTATTATTATTATTATTATTATTATTATTATTATTATTATTATTTTTATTATTATTATTGTTATCATCATCATCATCGTAGTAGTAGTAGTAGTAGTAGTAGTAGTGGTGGTAGTAGTAGTAGTAGTAGTAGTAGTAGTGGTAGTAGTAGTAGTAGTAGTAGTAGTAGTAGTAGTAGTAGTAGTAGTAGTAGTAGTAGTAGTAGTGACATTAGGGTGGGTCGGGAGTGACTTGAGTAGGGAAGGAAAGGGGGATCTGGACGTAATAGATGATAGGTGATTTAGTGCTAGGTAGTATTAGTGATATGGTTGGATGCCACAGTCATTAGCGAACAGAGTTGGGGCTAATGACCTCCAAGCTATGGAGCCCTCCATGATTATGTGTCGGGTAAATAAACATGGGTGGAGGTATCATTTATGTAGTAGTAGTAGTAGTAGTAGTAGTAGTAGTAGTAGTAGTAGTAGTAGTAGTAGTAGTAGTAGTAGTAGTAGTAGTAGTAGTAGTAGTAGTAGTAGTAGTAGTAGTAGTAGTAGTAGTAGTAGTAATAGTAGTAGTAGTAGTAGTAGTAATAGTAGTAGTAGTAGTAGTAATAGTAGTAGTAGTAGTAGTAGTAGTAGTAGTAGTAGCAGTAGTAGTAGTAGTAGTAGTAGTAGTAACATATCTTTTTATTATTATTATTTTCATTATTATTATTCTAACTATAATGCTATCATCATTATCAATATCATTTCATATGTCAGGTCAGTAGCTTTGCTTGCAACACCTTTAAGCTTTTTACTGACTGGTAAGACACGACCGAGGAACAGACAGACACAGACAGCCACACTGACAATGTTGGCCATAAAAATAATGAGATATATAATACAGCGAAACAGAAAAGTCACAACGTAAAGGGTGATATGTCGTTGTAATCTCTAGAACTGATATTACTGCAACTAGTGATGTACTATCTACTACTACATAAAACGACCACCACCGCCACCGCCAACACTGCCACAAAAAATCACCGCCCCAACCCGTCGTCTGCTACCGTTATCTTCATGTGTGCTTCGTTACGTTAAGACATGACAAATAAGCTCCTGAAGGGCCGATGTTCCAAAACCTACATAGTCGTGTCATTAGCAGCCCACAAATGGCGCTCCGCGTACTCCACGGACAAAGCTTTGGACAGGATCTTAAAAGTTACCACAATAACCCTGAGTAAGATAAATAATCTGTTGAAAACTAATTATTACTTTGCACCGAGTTATAGCGTCTTGAGAACACTGTTGAAAACTTTCGTTAATCTTACGTGATATATTTTCTTCCAGACACGAGGAAGAGTAAAGGGAAAATTAAAGAACCTGGAAGTTTTTCGTTCCCTAGCCATTACTTGCACTTTTTCTGGCTACGCTTGGCTGGATATTAATGCTACGGGCTACAAGAAATTTCCAGAATGATCGACGCATTTTTCTGCTAATATTTTTGAAAAGAGATCTACCGGACTAACAAAGAATCTCATGTTGTTGCAATCTCAATAATTAATCATATTATAACTAGTGCTATATTGTTTACGCCATCACTATATATTCATTCAGAAGAAAATAGATGCATCGAAGTAAAGACTGATGAATGGAAGCGTACGGTCGAACCGTTTTTCCCACTTATCAATTTACTTTTTTATATATTTTTGAGGTCAATTAAATTTTCGAAACCAAATGATTAATAAAAAACCTGTTCACTTGCGGAAGACAATTGGCGCCGAAACATGTGCTCATGGGGAGTGCTGAAACATCCTTAAGACGCTACAGCCCAATCTTTTACCGAGACACTTCAAACACCAAACTCCCGAACAAGCGCGTGCAGTGTTCGGGGACCTGAATGAAGCGGTACCGGTTAGTGGTGCTGCAGGGGAAGTGGTGACAGACAAACCTTTACGACTTCCACTTTGAGGAGGCAATGGGCCGTATTCTTAAACACTCCGGCGCCCCAGCACACATATTTGACAAGGCTTTCGTAGTAGTTGTGGGCATTTCCAGTGGTACTTGAATAACCCTGGTGCTAGTTTAACCCTTCTTCTGTACCGTGAACCTAAGAAACCACTCATTAGAACTCGACTGATCTTTTTTGACCTTTAGAAGTAGTTGATGTGAGAGGCGGAAGGGTCTGAGAATACCAACCAAAGACACACCCGCACAAGCGCCCCGCAGCACGCGATACTTTAGTGGCGAGGAAAAAAATACACTCAACTGCTATTTCTTGATGAGTAGAAAAGTTGAGCGTTCTCTGTTTCTGCCTGACTGAATAAACTAAGAGCATACTCCCCCGACGAAGGACCGATGAGCGTGCCCAACACCCGCGGGGCGCTCGGCCTTCTGCTCACCCACACTCAGAGGAAGCCCACGCCTCGTATATTATCTCCCGCCGGCACACAAGCTTTGAATAGGTTCTAACCCTTACATCCAATGCTATCTTGTGACAGCCAGCTAAATAGTAATTATGTCCGGAATCATGATTCTAGCATATTCGCAAACGTCCATGTCCACACGTACCACAGAACATACATCAAAGCTACAGCGAACCACTGGCGGGGATCACCGCTCAGCGTGCCGCGGGTGCGAGCCATTCATCAAGGGAGTTACCGATACAAACATCCATCATGCGCGAATATATATATATATATATATATATATATATATATATATATATATATATATATATATATATATATATATATATATATATATATATATATATATATATATATATATATATATATATATATATATATATATATAGGGGGGTGGGGGAAGGGGGGAGTGTGTGTGTGTGTGTGTGTGTGTGTGTGTGTGTGTGTGTGTGTGTAAGTATGTATGTATGTAATTATGAATGTATGTATTCATTCATGTTTGTATGTATGTGTGTATGTATGTATGTATGTATGTATGTATGTATGTATGTATGCATGTATGTATGTATCTATATAGAGAGTGAGAGTATATCCTTATCAACCTCACACAGCAAAATTAGTTAACTGAAGTGAGAAATTGCAGCTTTTCATGTAATCTCTCTCTCTCTCTCTCTCTCTCTCTCTCTCTCTCTCTCTCTCTCGGGGCAGAGAGAGAGAGAGAGAGAGAGAGTGAGAGAGAGAGAGAGAGAGAGAGAGAGAGAGAGAGAGAGAGAGAGAGAGAGAGAGAGAGAGAGAGAGAGAGAGAGAGAGAGAGAGAGAGAGAGAGAGAGAGAGAGAGAGAGTCCATCATGGGTCCACCGTGGGTTCAGCCCATGGGGTTTACTTGAGCCTCTCGTACGCGGGAAAGGGAAATCTGGGATGTTATTATTTCGTTTACTCGAAGTTACATTTATTGTTTTTAATATGGCCGTAGTCCTTAATTAGTCTACTGACCATTGAAGAAAACAAAGTAAGACGAGTACGTGTTACGCCCAACCGGTGAGCTACAGGGAATAGAGGCAAAGTTGGTCGTGTGAAGGCCATTTCTATGACGGTCCGGAGACTGGCCGCCTCGAGAGACTAACCAATCAGCAACGAACGTACAAATTCGGCTTCGAATGTTACTGTAAAATAGACATGAAAAGAGTAGTGCTAGCGAACACAAGATAAGAAGTAACAGGCTATCTAATAACACAAATACACAAACAAATAATAAAACGAAGAAACTAATTACCTGACTAACTGACGGAATGACAAGTTGACTAAATGACAGACCAACCAACAAACAAACATGCTAACAAACAAACAAGCTAACAACAGAAAGAAAGAAATGAAGAACGAAAGAAAAGAATAAAAATTAAAATCACACCACGCTGGGAAATTATCGAACACCTGGCGATATCCTTCCCCTTCCCCACCACCACGGACCTACTTAATTAAATATCCACCTTAGTTCCCCTTCCACCCCCTCCACCCGAAGCCCGAACCCCCACCCCCCCACCCTCCAGCTGGTGATATTCTAAGTGGCAAAAGTTATGGAGATTGCGTCCCGTTTGCAGCCCTGTGTTCCGAGTGAATAATTGTTGATCAGAGGAAGGAAAGGATGATGTACGGTTAGGATTGGACTATATGATTACCACCACCACCACCACTACCATCACCACCATCACCACCACCACCACTACCATCACCACCATCACCACCACTACCACCACCACCACCACCACCACCATCACTACAAACACCACTACCACCACCACCACCATCACCATCACCACCACCACCACCACCATCACTACAAACACCACTACCACCACCACCATCACCACCATCACCACCACCACCACCACCATCACTACAAACACCACCACCACCACCGCCACCATCACCACCACCACCACCACCACCACCGTTAACCCTTTGAACCTCCACCACCATCACCACTACTACCACTACCACCATCCCAAACTCCATTAATATCACCATCCTCATCCCATCTGGTGACCCCATCATTAGAAGCTTTCATCATCACCACCACCACCTTCATCACCACCACCACCTTCATCACCACCACAACTCCACCAACAATATTCACTGCCCCCCCCCCAAACCAACCCATTTCACCACAATCATTACCTCCACATTCTGTAACACCTCCACTAACACCATCACCAGAGGGTTTTAGCACCACCACTACCATCACGAGCCATTATCACCATCATCAGTTTTACCATCACCATTACAACCACCATACTCACCACCACCGCTAACCCCACCAACATCCGCTTCTACCATTACTTCCTAATCTAACCCTAACCTAACCTGAGCTAACCAAACCATCGCCAGTGCCGTAGACCATTTCCACCATCAGTACTTACCATTACTTTCGTCGTTGCTACTACTACTCACTGCCACCACTGTCACAACCACTGTCACAACCACTGTAACTGCCACAACCCACCGCATGCTCTCATCTTTTCATCCAAGCTTCGTTACGTTAAGACATGAGAGATAAGCTCCTTCCACTCTCCTTCACGGCCTTTCCCGACGCCTGCCATTGGTTACCTAAAGAAAGCTCTCCCTTTTCATTCACTTTCCATCCAGTTATATGTCGTTTTAGTTGTTATATGGTGGTCTCGTTTGTTAGTCTGTGTAGGAGTTACCAGGCCTGACCCACAAACGTAAGATCTGAAGATTACTCATATTTTTCTTCATGATCGATTGCCAGCCACCAGCCTTCACCCGTTTTGTCTCTTCACCGTGATCATGCCCTCCTTGACTGCTTGGTGACCGGCATACGCGTTGGTGGTTTAGGTGGGGGAATTAAAAAGAATTATAGATGTCCTAGGATGAAATAACGTGCTTTCCATCCAAATCGCCATACTTAGACCTCTAGAAATAAAATTAAAAAAAAGCAATAATAATAATCCTACACAGACTATTCAGGAAAGTATAAGCGAAATAGTAATATAAATCCTACGCTCACGACTACCACAATTACCACTACCCACCACCACCACCACCACCACTGCCTCTCAAGATGGACCCCGGCAAGATCTTTCAAATCATCACCAACAGCACCCTCCTAGGTAAGTGTTCCCCCCGTGTTGTCTTAAGGGAAGAGCTGCGAGGGTGATGAGGAGAGGAAGCTTGCCCCCCACCCCTCCCCGCCCCCCTGACATTCACTTCGCTACAGGTGGAGAGGATGGGGTGACCCGTCAAGCCACAAAGGTCACGGCAAAGAAGGTTGAAGACAGTACAGTCACCGCAAAATGGCAAAGCACCTCCCTATGAAATCACTGTAATAGGCTTTCCCTCGTTTTTTTTTTTTGTTGTTGTTGTTATTGCGGTGACAGGATTAGCACTCGCCACCTTTTTACTTTAGACCTATTTCCAGGGATTCGTTTCACAATTAGTGCTCTCATGCTTGACTGTTGAAAGGGCGTAAGGCTTATGTTTTTTTTTTGTTTTTGTTTTTTGTATTGTATGAAGGTTCTGCGTTTTAAGTGTTTGTTTGTTTGTTTTTTCATGCTCCGTAACGGTCATTATAAAGTTACGTTATGATCTTGCGTTAGGAAGAGTGTGGTACGATGTTGTTCATGCTTTTGCTATGCTTCAGTCTCTCTCTCTCTCTCTCTCTCTCTCTCTCTCTCTCTCTCTCTCTCACACACACAAAAAAACAAAAAAAAGAATCACAAGCACTCCATCACCAACACCAACATGGGGTGTCTGAGGAGGCGGGGCAGTGACCGAACACACACAAACACTCAAGGTGTCCTTCACCCTTTGCCTCTTTCATCGTCGGTCACCCTGAGATCCGATGCCAACAACCACTCATTCACCGCCCATTCACTTCGATCAGAGTCTTTCAACGACGGGCGGCGAAGTGTGTCTCAGCGACTTACACGCGTTGAGAGGCTCGAGAGGCACACACGACTACCGGTTTCTAAGAAGTTAATAAAAGGTGATTAGGAGATAATTAGGGGGGCCCACGTTCACCGCGTGATGGACGACGCGAGTTCCGACACCCCGCGGTTCAGTCAGGGTGCTATGAGTGGCGCCAACTACCCACAAACCGTCCTGAAGACCACCCATCACCCCCCCACCAGCGGACTAGAGAAGGAAATGTCCAATCCACGAGCGGCGTGGGCAGCAGGCGCCAACAATGGAAGATGGCTGCACTACACTGCGCCAGAACGGCCTGAACGGGCAATCAGCCCCACCTGGAAAGAGCCCTGGGCCAACCCGCAGCCCCACCAGGGAAGATGCCTACCCAACGGGCACTACTTAGCAAAAAAAAAAAAAAATTTGATGGACAGGTACGCGGCTCACCACCAGAAGAAGACAGGAAAAGTATGAGACTGAATGTTATTGCCGAGGCTGGAGTGCACGAGTATTACAGGAAAATGTTGAAAAATATATGCATGAAGTTGTAATTGTTGGTAGCTATATAGATCAAATGGAATTAATCTGATGTACGGTACTGTGGATGTGTTCGAGGAAACCGGTTGAAAAGAAAATACTTGCTCAAAACTATTTAAAAAGTGAATTAAACCGATGTCTGCTGCTACACGTGCGTGGTAGAGAACTTGCTGCAGATATCAATGAAAGGAAATATAACTGGGGTACGACGTATATCTGTCCTGGGAAGCAGCCTGGCTGATGCTTCGTTAATAAGACACAAACACGAGCACCCCGCGCCCCTCCAGGAGCAGTAAGTAGCGGGCTTTTTTTTCATTATTCTTTTTTTTTACGTCCCTGCACTGTCACCTCTGCAGTAAAATAAATAAAAAAAACGCACACCAGATCCTCCCCTGAAACACACTACTGAAAGGGTTCATCCGAAGAAAAGAACGTAAGACTTCAGTAATCAGCAGCAGCACCTTTTGAAATGATTTTAATACCAAGTGGACTATGAGCGGAGATATGAACGGCTTCCAACGATAAAACGATAATAATAATCAAATTTGTGTTTATTTTTTATATGTAATTATAGGAATTCTGTATTAGACACGTATGGCTGCCTGCTGCGTATGTGTTTGCGTGAGTGTGTGTGTGTGTGTGTGTGTTGTTGTTGTTGTTGTTGTTGTTGTTGTTGTTGTTGTTGTAGCAGTTATAGTAGCAGTAGTAGCAGTAGCATCACTCGTCCTCCAAATGTTCATACTTAGTAACAAAATAACAAAGTAATTCGCAACGCAAGGTTTACACGCGGATTTTTGGGGTGTGGGATACTGTTCACATTTAGTTTATCGACTTAAATCTCCGTAAACCTTTTGTCACAATTAGCAGCAGGGAACTGATCATCAAAATTTCCACCAGATTGCCGCAGAGTTTATGACGAAGAGTTCGAAGCAATAAAAAGTCTACGGCAACAGCCAGTCATGTTTGCATTACCCGACAACTCCCATGATTGACAAGGCGAACAAGCGAGATCCATCACCACACAGTACAGCTGTATTCTACCTCAAAGATATCAGTCACATGTCAGCAGGACGAATAACGAATAACGATGATCATTCTTCGTATCATAATGAACTCTTTCTTCTTTCCCCCGCAGCCAATCATTCCTCCCCACTCCCCTGCTTCATACATTTAACAGTCGTTATCACATATTTTTCGTTATTTCTTGGTTAGTGACATAATTATAAAAAAAAACGGTCAGAAAACGAAAAAATAGAGCTTAAGTAATTACGAAACTGTTTATTTCAGATGACACACACGAGGAGTCCAAACGTAGTTAGTATTTGTTATCGTGTGATGCGAGCACGTTCAATAGAGATGCCTCGGAGGTATGGACTGGAGTATGAAATGAGAGATGGAGTTCAATGTGAAGAAATGTCATGTTATGGAAATAGGAAAGAGTGAAGGGAGACCAAAATGGACATATGGAATGGGAGATGGAGAAATATTAAAAGTTCGAGAAGAGAGAGATCTGGGAGTTACAATACAAGATAATCAACAGTCTGAGAGTCATGTAAATAGGATATCCGATGATTCTTATAGAAAGGTAAGAAATATAGGAATAGCATTCCACTACATGGATAAGGATATGATGAAAAAGATAATAACCACTATGATTAGATCAAAATTGTAATGTGCAGAAACTGTGTGGTCTCCCCATACGAAGAAACACGTAAAAAAAAATAGAAAGAATACAGAGGATGGCAACGAAAATGGTTCCAGAACTGAAGGGATTGTCATATGAACAAAGGTTAAAGGCAATGGACCTGCCAACATTGGAAAAGAGAAGAGAAAGGGAAGACCTAATACAAATTTATAAATTATGGAATAAAATGGAAGAAGTAGACAATGAGGAGTTACTACTAAGAGAAGGAAGAAACACCAGCAACACACGAGAACACAGTAAAAAAATGAGAAAAGGAAGATGCTTGAAAGACAAAGAAATATAGCTTCTCGCAAAAAAAAAAAAAAAAAACATAGAGGTTTGGGACAGACTAAGTGAGGATGTAGTATCGGCGAAGAACGTGCACAGCTTTAAGGAAAAACTGGACAAATAAAGATATGGAGACGGGACCACACGAGCGTAATCCCAGGCGCTGTAAAACTACAACTAGGTAAATACACACACACACACACACACACACACACACACACACACACACACACACACACACACACACACACACACACACACACACACACACACACACACACACACACACACACACACACGCACACACAGGTTCCCCTTCCATTCTAACGGGCTTTCAACACCTTTCCATGAATCTTTCCGCTCCTTAACTCTCCTCCCCCCCTCACCCCACCCCCTCTTCTCCTTTATCAGCATCTCAAATTACTCGTCTCCCACCGCTTCTCGTATCTCTTCTGTTGACGCTTTACACACAATTTTCCACTCTTTACGATCATCACCTGCCATTCAGATCACCGGCAAAGCAGCAAAACCACCTTTAAATGACCGCTGGGAGCAAATCCAGGTGTATCCTCCGCCTATCTCTCCCATCACCTGTTAGCATTGTGCGTCGTCTCAGCCTCAGTCATAAACCTGCTATAATTGAACCTCCTATCGCGGGTTTCATTTCACGGTAGCGAACCCTCTGAACCCTGTGCTTGCTTTATCTCTCTCCACAAGCCAGTAAAGAATATACCTTGGCTCCTTTTGACTGAGGTGAATATTGACCTCAATTTTTTTACTCTCCTTTGATGTTAGAGTATTGCAAAAGTACTAAAGATAGACAGAAAGACGGACAGACAAAGACACCGATAGAAAAACAGGCACATAAACAGAGTAGAATAATAAGGAGACAGACTGACACCGGCAAGAAACAAATAGAAAAACAGGCAGACAAACACAGACAGACACTGACAAGCAGATAGAAACACATGCAAAGAAACACACACATACAGACATAGGCAAAAGGCAGATAGAAAGACAGACAAACACACACAGACATAGACAGAAAACGTATAGAAAGAAACAGGCAAACACAGACACAAACAAAACAAAAAAACAAACAAAAAGCAAGGAAACGTACTGACACTGAGACAGACAGACACAGGAATTTAAATAGACTGGCAGAGAGAGAGAGAGAGAGAGAGAGAGAGAGAGAGAGAGAGAGAGAGAGAGAGAGAGAGAGAGAGAGAGAGAGAGAGAGAGAGAGAGAGAGAGAGAGAGAGAGAGAGAAAGCAAACCAGACGATAAATTTCCATGAACAAAACAAAACAAAATACCGTAAACAAAAAACACCCAAGAATATTCTTCAACATTCTCATCCAGCTATTCCCCGATGGGCCACGGCGGGGAGGACATTAATGCTCAAGACACAAATAAAAGTATATAGTGTAGGTTTATGATGCTTTATACCACCACCGCTGCGCCATAACCCATAACAAAAGAGAAAGAAAAGGAAAACATCCCTATTCTCAGACACTTTCGGCTCTCACAACGAATATTCTTAAAGGCCACAATAAAGGAGATTAGTCGGGTTCTCAGGCGTGTTTTTCACATTCATGGTACAGACCGACCTTGCCAAACTATCGCTAGACTCACAACCAACGTTACCTGACTGTCGTACCCAGCAGATTGCATCTTCCATCTTCTGATCCATAACAGTTGCAAAGAAACATAAGTAATTAACGGCTTTAACAGTGACTTTAATCGAATACCGTTATTGGCGTGGCTACAAAAGTTAGAAGTCTGAAAGCTCTCTTCGACAGAGTGGAGTCTAAGGCTCTTCGTCTCATCAGCTCTCCTCCTGTTACTGATAGTCTTCTACCTCTTAATTTCCGCCACCATGTTGCCTCTCTTTCTATCTTCGATCGATATTTTCACGCTGACTGCTCTTTTGAACTTGCTAACTGCATGCTTCCCCCCCTCCCGCGGCCCCGCTGCACGCGACTTTCTACTCATGCTCATCCCTATAGTGTCCAAACCCCTTGTGCACGAGTTAACCAGCATCTTCACTCTTTCATCCCTTACGCTGGTAAACTCTGAAACAATCTTCCTTCATCTGTATTTCCTCCTGCCTACGACTTGAACTCTTTCAAGAGGAGGGTATCAGGACACCTATCCTCCCGAAATTAACCTCTCTTTCGGCCACCTTTTTTATTCTTTTTAGGAGCAGCGAGTAGCGGGCTTTTTTTATTAGTTTCCTTTTTTTGTGCCCTTGAGCTGTCTCCTTTGTTGTAAAAAAAAATCTGGTAACGCTGCTCACAACCTCTACGAAAGCCTTATTAAATGTAGGCGTTTTTAAGACCCTGAATGTTTGAGAATATGAGCCTTATAAGACAAAAATTAAAAGCATGCAAGTACTTAAGGTTTATTCTCTCGTCTGTAAGTAATAGAAAGTTTGATGGCGGAAGAGATGGCGACGCTACTCTATAATCTTCAATAAGAGGAATAGAAGGGTGTGACGCCTGCTAGAAACGCCTATAAACTGATCCTGATCCCCTATTACTGAAAGATCCACTCACTCACTTATATTTTTTTTCTTATAGGTTACAAAGTTTCAAAGGTTCTTGAATGCTCTCCACCTCTTACAAACAGAGCGATAACTGAGAGGGTACAGGATTCACACCTTATTGAGCTTCGCAAACCCCTATTGATTGAAACATTCACGCTTCTTCGATACACATTTATTGTCCTTTTGTACACTTCCTCTCTCAAATAAGTACGTATTCAGATTTTTTTGTAATTTTTCATACAACAAAGGAGACAACTCAAGGGCATAAAAAAAATATTAAAAAAAAGCCCGCTACTCGCTGTTGCTACAATGGTCTTTTCACGCTTTCAAAAATGAGATATACGATCGAACTAACTTTTTTTTTTTTTTTTTTTTTTTTGTATAGAGAGACGGCGAGGGTTACGTTGCGCTGTCTCTGTAAATATAATATACTTCCATTCTAGAGTACGTACGCCACCAGAAACACTTGTAATGCTTCGAACAGACATTTTACGCCTTCAAGAATGAGAAATATGACCGAATTATGTTTTTTTTTTTTTTTTTGTATACGGAGAGGGCGAGTGTAGAGTTGGGCTGACCATACGTAGATATATATACTTCCTCTCTTATATACTTCCACTCTTCATGCTTCCAAGGGCTTTTCGCGCTTTGAAGAATAACGAATACCACCGAACAAACTATTTTTTTTTTTTTTTTTTTTTTTTAAGTAAAGGGCGATGGTATAGCAACTATTGGCTGACTCCAGGTACATTTATATACTTCAATACTTGTATATCTCCATGCTTAATGCTTCAAAGGCCTTTTCACGACTTCAAGAATGAGAAATAAGGCCAAACTAACTAACTGCTTTCTTTATGGAATAGGGAAGGGACGAGAAGGATAACGTTGGGATGACTCTACGTGCATTCCAAACTTATATATTACCACTTTTAATGTTTCGAAGGCCTTTTCACGTTTTCAAAATGAGAAATAAGGCCGATCTAACTAACTGCTTTCTTTATCATGTAGGGAAAGGGTGAGGAGGATAGCATTGGGATGACTCGACGTGCATTCCAAACTTATATATTACCACTTTTAATGTTTCGAAGGGCTTTTCACGACTTCAAGAATGAGAAATAAGGCCGATCTAACTAACTGCTTTCTTTATCATGTAGGGAAAGGGCGAGGAGGTTAACGTTGGGATGACTGACTCCAGGTACGCTTCGCCCGGAATGTTTACCGCACGGCTCTCGCACCTCCTCCTCAATTAACGACGGACGGCGAGGAAACGTGTGGTGTGTGCCGCGCGGAAAAATTGTGGCTTCCTCCCATGAATGTGGTAGACGTCCGGCCATTATTATTTAGGGAAGTGACCATAAGGAGGAAAGGTATATGGAGGGAGGGAGAGAGAGAGAGAGAGAGAGAGAGAGAGAGAGAGAGAGAGAGAGAGAGAGAGAGAGAGAGAGAGAGAGAGAGAGAGAGAGAGAGAGAGAGAGAGATACAAACAAGCAGACAGACACAAACAGACAGACAGACAGATACAGAGACAGACAGAGACCTAGACAAAGACAGAAAAACCTTTAAACACAGAAGAAATAAAGCAAGCAAAAAGGATAGAGAAGAAATTAACAAAAAGACAAACAGACACAGACAGAAAGGTAACCAGAATGACAGAGGGAAGACGAAGAAAACAGACAGACAAAGAGACACAGTGAAAGTAGAGAGCAGCGAAAAAAAAAAGGTCAGAAATGAAGTAAAAAGACGAAGAAACGGATAGTCTAGCGGACACATAGACGGGTAGACAGACAACTAGACAGACAGACAGACGCAGACGGAAATAAACGAGCGCGGAGAGTAAGCCATTTCTGAGCTACTCTTCTTGTGCTGCGTCTCTCAATTATTCCTTTCCTCAGAGACTTGTTCCTTGTGTTCATATTGCTCTTCTTCTTCCTCCTCCTCCTCTTCCTCCTCCTCCTCCTCCTTCTCCTCTTTACCATCGTTCTATTTTTTTTCTCTTTCCTCTCATTTTACTCTTTTTTCTAATTTTTTTTTATCTTCTCTAGTTTTTTTGCTCCTTTTTTTCGAGTCTGGATTTCCTACTGTTCGTCTGTCTGTCTGTCTGTCTGTTTGTTTTTGCATGTCTGTTTTTCTATGTCTGTTTTTGTATCTGATTTTCTATGTCTGATTTTGTCTGTTTTTGTATGTCTAGTTTTGTAAGTCTCTCTCTCTCCCACTCTCTTCCACTCCCTCCCTCCAACTCCCCTCCTCCTACTCCTTCCCTCCCTCTCCCTCCCCTCCCAACCTCCCTATCTCTCCCTCCCTCCCTTCAATTTCCCTTCCCACACTCTCTACACTGAAGCTAAAAATACAACCTAACAATAAAACCTGCATCTAAGCACCAATATACAAGCATACGTAGTTACCCCGTAAAACACCCCCTTTCGCATTTTACACACACGCAATTTAAATACACAAAGGTTTCGTTTATCTCCTTATGGTAAACGGTTCCGAGACAAGAAGGCGTCCCAGGTTGGCTCTCTGCGTATTTTCCTGTAAGGCGATTCTATGTGTATGATCAGAGCAAACAACAGAACAAAAAGCTTCTTATTAGGGCCGCAATACTAAACATTTCGTCTCCCAGGTTCACATATTTGACAAGGCTTTCGTAGGAGTTTTGGGGCATTTCCAGGGGTAGTTTTATGACCCTGGTGGTAGTCTGACCCTTCTTCTGTACCGCGAACGTAAGGAAACAGTCATTAGAACGCGATTGATCCCCTCTTTGACCTTTCGAAATAGTTGATGTGAGAAGCGAAGGTGTCTTATAATACCAACCTTAATATTGTACGTACTGTCCTTCCTAAGCTCTGCCAGAATAAAACTTCCCTATTTTAAAACCCCACGTGCTTACCTTTTAGTGATGTGTGTGGGGGAGAGGAAAGGGAAACGTGTGTGCGTGTGTGTTTGTGTGAGGGTGGACGAGGGGGGGAGTGGGGGTAGTGTTGGTGTGTGTGTGTGTGTGTGTGTGTGTGTGTGTGTGTGTGTGTGTGTGTGTGTGTGTGTGTGTGTGTGTGCGTATATTGTCCTCTTTATATATTCATTGCATTTGTCCAAGGAATATAAAACGCTTAACGAATCTGGTAAAATAGAAGAACTGGAGTGTAGACAAGCAAGCCGAGCGTGAGTTGCCTGCGAGAGGAGAATATTCGGGGAAATGTTTAGTCTTGCAGAGCTGGTGTTGTTTTTTTCTTCGCTCTCTGCTACTTGTGAAACCCAGACAAAGGATGCGCAGGGGAAGGCAAAATAAGAGAAGATGAATTAGTAGTAAAAGAAGTTGAGGAAGGAAGGAAGGAGGAGGAGGAGGAGAAGGAGGAGAAAAAAAGTAGTCATAAGTGCAAGGAGAGGCAAAAATGAAGAACAATAATATAAAAAAAAAGCAAAAACAAGAACTACAACAACAAGAACACGAACAAGAAAAAAAATGAGAGAAAAAAATGTAAAAAAAAAACACATATATGAAAAAGAAAGTTAAAAATATATGCACATAAGCAAACTGAAAGCACTACCACAGCGACCTGAGATTTATTGCCGCATACATCACACAAGGCAAAGGAACTGCTGTGACACGAGGGAGACGAGGTGGAATAACCAAGAAAAATGAAACCTTATCATTGCAGCGGCAGAAAGTGGTAATACGCAATGGACGTTCGATAACCTTGATAAAAAAAAGACGAAAGAGATTTATGACGCATCAGTACCCCAGTGATGATGTATATTAATGTTTAGTGGAATCAAAAGCATATAAAAGAAAAATGGATTATAAGAACGTGGAGTAAGAAACTGCATTGATTAGCGATAGACCGATTTTGAAGGCTTGAATAGATGATTAAACTGGGTGCTTGAATATTTACTCTTCTAATATTTGGCGAACTTAGTATCATTCACTGCCTCTCAAACTCAATTTCTCCTTCTAACAACTCGACACAACCTCCCAGACTTCAATTCCCTATATTTTGATAACACACAACGGTCCCCTTCTACATTGAAAAATAAATAAATAAACATTCTCGGTGTATCCCTAACCCATAATCTCAGCTGGAAAACTCGAGCACAGCCTTCTTTTGCCTATATTTCCTCCTTTCTATTACAAACTCTTTCAATACCGGTGTTTCAAAATGCCTCCCTAACCAAAACTGATAACTCGTTTTTGGCATCCTCTTCGCTATTCATTTTCAGGACAGCAGTGTTACGGTTTTACTCTCTGTTCAGGTTCGCTCGTCGCCTGCCTCCCTTGACGCAGAAGAATTTTTTTTACACTTGTATTTATTGAAGGGTTTCCAGCTTTCTGAGGGAGTGATGTCTGCTGCGAAAAGATAACGTTGTTGCAGAATATAGAAATCAATATATTATTTTCATTATAAGAGGCGAAGCAGGCAGAGAGCGAGGAGTGCGAACACTTAACGCTGCCTGTTCAGAAGTCCCCAAACACCTGAGACTCCGAGAAAGAGAAAGTGATAGTGAAAGCGAAGAGAAAGGAGAAAGAGGACAAAAGAATATAGGAGATTATAGAAATGGAGACAGACAAAGGGGTAGAATAATAAATATCTCAGAATACACGACAAGCAAATTAATTAAGTAAGAACAACTATTTACCTTTATTGCTACGAAGGAGTGGAAGAGTGGAGTGTTAGGTGGATGATAGTGGAACGAGTGCAATGAACATGAGTGTGAAAAGGGAGAATGTGGGATGGAAGTGGAAGTAGGTACATAAACAGACGTGGTAGGCAGGTGCGAATTTCTATTTAAAACTGAAACCCACTAAGTCAGGAATATAATGTTTAGTGGTAAAGTCAGAAACTGGAGTATTAGGTGGATGATAGTGGAAAGGGTGCATGAGTGTGGGAAGGGAGTTAGTGGAGAGAGAGAACAGTGGGCAGAGTAAAGATACTGACGTGATAAGCAGGTGCGAGTCTCGATTAAAAATGCAACCCACTAAGTGTGTGTGTGTGTGTGTGTGTGTTTAGTGGTAAAGTCGGTCACAAAATATTCAGGGAAATGTTTAGTCTTGCAGAGCTGCTGTTGTTGTTTTTCTTCGCTCTCTGCCATTTGTGAAACCCAGACAAAGGATGCGCAGGGGAAGGCAAAATAAGAGGAGATGAAGAAGTAGTAAAAGAAGTTGAGGAAGGAAGGAAGGCGGAGGAGGAGGAGGAGGAGGAGAAAAATAAGTAGTCAAAAGTGCAAGATGAGAGGCAGAAAACTATCGTGGAAGGGTGAGTGTTATCATAAATATGGAATCAGGGAAAGGGGCAGCAGGGGGAGGAAGGCGGGGTAGGAAAGAAGGGAACGGAAGAAGGACGGAGGTGAAAGTTGGCGGCGATAGAAAGATGGGAAGGAAGAGAAAAGAAGCTCCGGGCAATGGACTGAGTTAATGGAGAAGAAGCAAGTTTGGAAGTGGGTGCTGCAGAGGAATTTTAGGAACGACGAAAGTAGAAAGCGATAAAAAACGTGACTTCTGGGTATACACGCAAAGATGGACGGGAGCGTTAGGAACATAATAAAAAATAGGAGAGATACAAATGAGAACACCGAGAGGGAGGAGGAGAGGAGGGCAGAGAACAAGTTTAACATATGAGCATCAAAAACACGTGCATGGAACAGTTACGTGGCGCTTGTTACCGGCAGTTAGAGCTAGGCAGTACAATTATGAGGAGGCGTGAAACAGCGCAGCGTGACGGGGAGTGTGAGGGACGAGGCGGAAAAGCGAAAAGGCAAAATGATGACGGAAGGAAGAGAAGGAAACACGACCCAACACGCCGCCGCCGCACACTTATGAAATTGCACGACGTAATGTTTTAATGAGGGGAGCACGGCTGGCAATCCTCTCCGGCACACGAACATGAATGCATATACCCTCGCTAAGCCCACGTCATCAACCCTGCAACTAAACAGAAATACGTACAAAAAAGGTATAACGAGGCGCGAACTTCACACAAGCCCGTAATTTCATCCTGTGTAATACCTGGACTTCGCTTTACATCACATTATATTCTTTCCGCTTTTCGCCCTAAAAATGATGTTTGTGAATATAGTGGGATGGAGAAGCCGCCTCGCCGCCAAGCAAAACCACCACCACACTGTTTAACGAGCCACTGGGAGCGCTGATGCAAACTGGAAAGCCACACTAACATAACATTACATCAAATACAGGTTTTTTCCGCCGGTTATGATGAGGTCCGTGATGCGTGTGTGGTGCATGGGCCGTGTCGCCTGCAAACACTTCCACTTCATGCTATAATGAGTCCCCTGGGAGCGGAGAGGCGCGGAAGAAGGTTGTTATTTTCCGCGCGTCTTGGTAGCTAGTCCTTGAGACCATCCAACTTTTGACACCTTTCGTTGCGGCGGCGAGCAACAACATCCGGGAGCAGCACGATGCCTGCCAGCCTGTCTACCTCCTGCCTCGCCAACCCGCCTGCCCCGACGCTGCGCCATGCTGTGTTGTTTATACGTATTTGAACGCTGCTCCTGCTGTTGGGGCTGGTGGTGCCTGGGGTTCACCGTCAGCACAGGAACAATAAACCTTCATCACCAAATACCGTGAAGTTGGTTGGGTTGGTTGGCTGAAGGTTCCCGGAAAATTGCCATGAAAATTTTCCTCACCAAGAGCCATAAAGGTGGTGGTGTTGGTGGACGTCCTTTGGTTTCGTAACTATTTTTTTTAAGGGCAAGGGAAGCAGGGCAAGGGCAAAAAACATAAAACAGGAAAGTCCGCTAGGCGCTGCTCTAAGAAAACAGAACGAGAGGCCAAAAGAGAGGTCAAACACGGCGCCCTTAAGCTTACGTTGAAAAAAAGTTGTTAGATTTTCTTTCGTCGGTGTGAATTCTTATATTTTTTATGGTGTCCTTAAATTTAAATGATGCAAAGGGTGTGAGTCTACCGCTAGGTGCTGAAAATAAAAAATAAAAAGCTCAAACGCACACCTTATAGAAGACATAAAACAAGCCAGAGTGAGCATTGTTTGTTATATATCTTTTTTCTTAATATTCTGCTTATACTTTCCATTTACTATCATGCTCATCCAAGCCACGACCAAAACTCAGATTTTTATTTAAATGCGATGTTGTTGTTTTTTCTTGATGTGATAAAAAAACTGACAACTATATTTTGGTCATAATGAAGAACTATTATGCCTTCTGAGTAGCGGTGCGGCCTTTCCCCTTCCATGATTTTCACAGCCAAACACACTTCATCCCATTCAGAGGCCGTTTTTCTCTCCATATCCAAAAGGCGCTGCAAAATAATTAGTCTCTCAGCTGACGGCTCGATTAATGTGCTGCTCGCTTCCCCCATCTACCAGACACCGGGTTACTGACCTATTCCCCCATGATTTATTTATTCCCTTTCAAAAGCCTTTATTTCCTTCTACTTCTAAAAGGCATTGCAGAATTATGAGTTTCTCGGCTGTCGGCTTGACTACTCTGCTGCTCGCTCTCCCTCGTCCGCCAGACCAGACCAGGCTAATGACTTACTCTCCCATGATGTTCACTCAAATTTACTTCAGCCCGTTCACAACCCCTTTTTGTCCTTCCACTTCCAAAAGGCGTTACAGAATAATTAGTTTCCCAGCTGACGGCTTGATTACTGTGCTGCCCCGGCTAATATCTTACTCTACCATGATTCTCATAATCAAAATTTACTTCAGCCCGTTCACAACCCCTTTTTGTCCTTCCACTTCCAAAAAGCATCGCAGAATAATTAGTTTCCCGGCTGACGGCTCGATTACTGTGCTGCCCCGGCTAATATCTTACTCTCCCATGATTCTCATAACCAAAATTTACTTAAACCCATTCATGATCCATTTTTTTACCTTCCACTTCCAAAAGGCGTTACAGAATAATTAGTTTCTCGGCTGACGGTCTGATTACTGTGCTGCCCCGGCTAATATCTTACTCTACCATGATTCTCATAACCAAAATTTACTTAAACCCATTCATGATCTTTTTTTTTTCCTTCAACTTCCAAAAGGCGTTACAGAATAATTAGTTTCCCGGCTGACGGTCTGATTACTGTGCTGCCCCGGCTAATGACTTACTATCCCGTGATTCTCATAACCAAAATTTACTTAAACCAATTCATGATCCATTTTTTTCCCTTCCACTTCCAAAAGGCGTTACAGAATAATTAGTTTCTCGGCTGACGGTTTCATTACTGTGCTGCTTGCTTCCCCCGTCCACCAGACACCGCCTAATGACTTACTCTCCCTTGGTTAACTTGATCCCATTCAGAAGTCTTTTTTCCCTTCCACTTCCAAAAGGTGTAGCAGAATTATTAGTTTCCCGACTGACGGTTTGATTACTGTGCTGCCCGTTTCCCCCGTCCGCCAGACAACGAACTACTGACAGTCTGATGCTGAAGCCGTTACTCACTGCCAAAGCACCCCCGAGCCCCGCCATGCACGAGTATACACCCCAACGCCAGGACGGACTCAGGAATTGCTCATGTCACGTCTCGGTCCTCCAGAAAATGTTGCCCAAAGTTCCGTGGGTGCAGTTTTGTTGGTGAAGGGCTGGGTGTGGTGGAATGCACGAAGGGACGGCTGGTAAGATGTGATAACGCCTAAAGACAACCAAGTAAAAAGCAAAAAAGAAATTAACGGTTAACAGCAAAAAAATAACCCCAAAAAAATATCCACTCAAAAAATACCCAAAGAAATAATCAGGGAAAAAATACCCAATTAAAAATAAAAAAAGATAATGGGATCAACTTAAAAAAAATACTCTAGGATATACCCAAAAAATACCAGATTAAAAAGAAAAAAAAAGATAATGGGTTCAACTTCAAAAAATACTCTAGGAAATACCCAAAAATACCCAATTAAAAAGTAAAAACAAATATATAATGGGCTGTACTTCAAAAATACCCCCAAAATACCGAACAAAAAGATACCTCATTAAAATGCAAAAATGGAAGATTGTGGGTTGGACTTCAAGAAATACCCCCAAAAAATACCCAAGCAAAAAATACCCAAGCAAAAACAGATCCAATTATAAAGCATAAAGAACATAATGGGTTGGACCCCAAAAAATACCCCAAAAAATACTCGAGCCAAAAAATACCTAATTAAAAAGTAAAAAAAATATCATGGGTTGGACTTCAAATGTTTTATTTTATCAATCCTGCTTCCGCTCTCAGAAAGGAAAACGGTAATAGCACTTTTTTTCTACTTTTCATCCCGAAGATTCTTAATTAAAAGCAAAGAATAAGGTGGGCTGGGCTTTAAACGTTTCTTTTTTTTCAGCCCTGTTTAAGCTGTCCAGAGGAAACGGGAATATTAAAGTGTTTTTTTATATATTTTCAGCCAATATATTTCCCTACCTAACAAATACATAAATTCCCTAAGTTTATATTTCCCTATGAAACAAAATCAAAACCCAGAAGTCTATTTTTTTAACATTTTCACCATTTTCTTTACAATTTCCACCATTTTTTTTACATTTTACATTCAACATATTAACTCATTCCTTCCTTTGCATCCCTGAGCGCGAGTGATAAAAAAACGCCATTATTAAACTCTCCTCATCTAGAATAAATGCGGAACTCGAATATATATTTTTCCCCTCATTCCTTCCTGCCTTCCTTCCTTCCTTCCTTCCACTCCGTCCCTCAGCAAGAATAATAAAAAAGAGGGACCGGATATAAAAAGTAGCCAGACCTGGAACCCCCTAATCTTTTTTTCATCTTTTTAAGGGGAAGGGATGGGGAAGGGGGGAAGGGGAGGGGAGGGGAGGTGTTTTTCCTTCTTCCCCTGCATCTCTCAGCATAAAGGATGAAAAGATAGAAACTGAAGCTGGAGAAATATCACACGAAAATCTTACCCATCTCTCTCTTTCCCTCTCCCTCTCCCTCCCCCCCTCTCTCTCTCACCATCATTATCCTTCTACACTCGTCTTTATGTATTGCTTAGCGTGCAAAGTGAGTCTCGTGCCGAATTAATTGTTATGTAAATGATGTATGTTTGTCACCTCTTTTAACTCACTCTCTCTCTCTCTCTCTCTCTCTCTCTCTCTCTCTCTCTCTCTCTCTCTCTCTCTCTCTCTCTCTCTCTCTCTCTCTCTCTCTCTCTCTCTCTCTCTCTCTCTCTCTCTCTCTCTCTCTCTCTCTCTCTCTCTCTCTCTCTCTCTCTCTCTCTCAAATTATCTACCAAACTACATATCTACCAAACTACCTATCTACCAAACAATCTATCTATTGAACTGTCTATCTGTTGAACCATCTATCAAGGTCTCTATCAATCTACTAAACCATCTATCAAATTATCTGTCTACCTATCAAAGCACCTATCAACTCTATCAGTCAAACTCTATTAATCAAACTCTATCAATCAAACTCTATCAATCAAACTCTATCCATCAAACTCTATCCATCAAACTCTATCAACCAAACTCTATCAATCAAATTCTATCAATAAAACTTTATTAGCTAAACTCTATCAATCAAACTCTATCAATCAAATTCCATCAATCAAACTCTATCAATCAAACTCTATCAATCAAACTCTATTAATCAAACTCTATAAATCAAACTCTATCCATCGAATTCTCTATCTATCAAACCATCTATCTATGAAACTACCTATCTGTCATACCATCTACGAGTATCTATCAAACTCTCTACCCGTCTCTACTCTCTCTTTGTCCGTTCACCTTTTACATGACCTGAGGCAGAATTTCATAGCAGCGGCGGCGGCGAGTCCGAGGTTGCTGCTTTCTTTCGCTGCAGACCCTGACCCGAGGAATGACAGGTGGCCTCGATTTATATGAAAGGTGAGTTTTCTTTCAAGATTCCGCAATAAGTCGCACACACAAAAAAAAGAGACATATATATACTTTTGCTACCTCTTCGTGCATATCTGACTGTGGTGGTGGTGGTGGTGGTGGTATGAGCTGCATCGGTATCCATTTCGTTTTCTTTTTACATTTGCGCTTCGACATTAAACTGTCTGTCATTATATTTACCGTTACGTGAGATTCCTCCATAACTCAACAAAATCAATCTCTTCTCTTCTCTTCTCTTCTCTTCTCTTCTCTTCTCTTCTCTTCTCTTCTCTTCGCTCGCTCGCTCTCTCTCTCTCTCTCTCGAAGCTTAAGAGCACTACAGCACATAAGAGAAATTTGTAAGCCATTAAGCATCATTAATCTTGATAGCCTAATATAGCACCTCCCGTTACTGCCTGACACTCTGCTCCGGTCAACTCCATCATATTATTTTTCATGGTGTTGTGCCGTTAAAATTATGCAAACAGAGCTTCATCCATCGTTGCCTCAGTTAAAGAACCTAAGTAGGAGTCCATCCGATATTGACCGCTGTTTTGACCTCCCTTTTTTTTTTTATTGGTGGAGGAGTGCTTAGTGGGGCTTTGTTGTTGTTGTTGTTGCTGTTGTTGTTGTTGTTGTTGTTGTTGTTGTTATTTTTTCCCGTTTGGCTGCCTTCCTTGCTATAAAAAGATGATGAAAATAGAAATCAAGGTGAGGAAGTAATTATGTTTCCTCCTTTTCGTTAGTTTTCATGAAGTACATCGTTCGTTTTACTGATGTGTCGTTAAAATGATGGAAACGAAAGTCCATCCAACGTCGTCTCATAAACAGAACTGCGAATAAGAGTCACGAGGTATAAAAAGTTGAGCCGATAATTCCGTTTCCTTTCGTTTTCACATTTCACGTAATTTATCGCTCGTGTTGCTGATATGCCGTTAAAATGATGCGAAAGAAAGCTCATCCAACGTTCCCTCATAAAAAGGAACTAACTATAAAAAGAATCACGGGTAATAAAAAGCTGAGACCGATATATTTTCTTCCTTTTCACTGGTCAGTTTCCAGTAGACACAAAAATACAAAAACTGTGGATCCCGTGAAGAGAAAATATATAATGCAATACTAATATGTGTGTGTGTGTGTGTGTGTGTGTGTGTGTGTGTGTGTGTGTGTGTGTGTGTGTGTGTGTGTGACCACCACAACCACCAACCACAACGACGAAAACCTTCACCATAACCACCATCACCACCACAATCACCAACCATCACGATTAACACTACCACCACAATGAGTCCCACCACACCACACCCTCCCTTTAACTTTAAGAAACATCAAGTGCAATAAAATCCTAGCTAGCGTTTTTTTTTTTTTTTTTTTTTTTTGAGCTGGTCCCTTTAACGTAATGAAACCTGGTGTCGCAACTCACAATATTTCCCTCCAATCAGTCTACTGCGGCGACCCAACACAAGACCCAGCGACCCAGCGACAGACAAATCCTTTCAGCTCTATTTCTGAACCCGCAATATCACCGTCTCCTCGTGGCGCCCTGGTATACATGATTCTTCTTGGCTTCCACTACACCAGTACTTTGGCTTCGTAAAAAAAATAAAAAAAAAATAAAAAAAAGCTTCCCCTATAATTAAAATCCATGGGTTTCTCTCGCCCTACACACACACACACACACACACACACACACACACACACACACACGAGTCCGGGTCATAGAAAACAAGTAAATAGACAATAGAGCATCATGTAACATCAGCTGGAGTGAGGGCAAAGACGAAAAAAAATGACATAGCTGATTTTCCTGACGGTCTTCTTTACTATCCACGCACTTATTAGTTCTGGCACGAGTCATAGAAAACAAGTGAATATACAAAACCACGAAACACAAAGTGGAGTGAGGGCAAATACAGAAGGAAATGACAGCTGAGTTTCCAGTGTCAGTCCTTATTAACTATCCATGTACTAATTAAATCTGCCATGGGTCACAGAAAGCATCACGGAACATATTAGCTGGAGTGTGACCGAGGCCGGGAGGAAACTATATGGCTGAGTTTCCTGAGTGCGTCCTTATTAACTATTTACACACTAATTAGATCTGGTACTATGGGGAGGCGTCCTATACACACGGCGGTACGAGTTGCCTGCTTTAATAACGAGAGGGCACATTCCGCTGGTAGAGTCTCTTAGCTACTCGCAAACTGTCTTCTTCTCCCTTTATGAAGAGACGCGATACCAGAGGAGTCTTTGTTGGGGGATCTACACGCGTGGCCTTATTGGCGTCTGGAGTAATGTTTGTGTGGTGATGATGGAATCCGTGTATTAGTATTTCGAAAAGGGGAACTGAGGTGTGTGTGTGTGTGTGTGTGTGTGTGTGTGTGTGTGTGTGTCAAGATCATCATGAAGGGATAAACGTGACAAACATTCTCCTAGAGCTAGATTCTCTCTCTCTCTCTCTCTCTCTCTCTCTCTCTCTCTCTCTCTCTCTCTCTCTCTCTCTCTCTCTCTCTCTCTCTCTCTCTCGACCTCAGAGCAGCACGGTACAGTGCAGTGCAGTATGGCTTGCTGCTCTCAACACTCCCTTCGCTGTCTCAGGCGTGGGGCTGGATACTCCCCCCACCCCCCTCACAGGCCATCGACACACTAAAAACACTGAAACTATTTCGTAACCGTGGCCGCCGGGCAGGGCGTTGTGTTCAGCGAGGCATCAAAACAATTACGAGTGTGCGCCCGGTGACTAATATAGTGAAGAAAAGCGAATACAAACACTTTGAAGTGCCGCGCGTGTGGTACAACATCCCCTCAGTGCTGATGTCCAACGTCACCTCCCTGAACAACAAGCTTGACGAGGTTATTACCACAGTGAGAACCATCAACCCGGACATAGTGGCAATCACGGAACCCTGGCAAGTGACCCCAGAACTGTGCCAGGTGGACGGGTACAGTACTTGATGTGGACGTTCCCGATGAGGTGGAGGCAATGTGGATCAAAGCCACCCCCTCCCGCCACCCCCGCCAGGTTGACGCCATCATACTAGTACAGTGTACAATCCACCCCGCTCTCCCTCCGGCCCTGCGTTAGTGAACCATCTCATCAATACAGTGGACGCTACACGTGTTAAG
>NC_066522.1:11457752-11465252 GCF_024679095.1 Eriocheir sinensis
CTCCATCAACAAGACCCAGCAACGCCAATTAGAGAGAGTGCATGCAGACAGATTCTGGGAAGTTCTTACACTAACTACAAGCATGCACTCACTCATCTGAATATGCCCACCCTATAGGACCGATACCAGACAAACCTAACCAAATTCGGCAAGTCCCTCCTCCACAACCCCCGTCTTAGAGATCTACTTCCACCCGCCCTCCCTCCCCCCACTAGACCCACAAGACACCACAATATTCTCGTCCCGGTCAAAACTCGCACGGACAGATATCTGCTTAGTGCGATACCGACGCTTGTGAGGGTCATTAACACCTCCATGATCACATGACCCCTCCACCCCAACACACACACACACACACACACACACACACACACACACACACACACACACACACACACCATCCTTCCCCATTTCCCCCATTACTCACCACATGAAACTCATTGTATGGTATTTTTGTGTATTTTCAGCCTATGGCTGCCTACAAATGAATAAACCATTTATTATTATTATTATTATTATTATTATTATTATTATTATTATTATTATTATTATTATTATTATTATTATTATTATTATTACACACACACCTCTCCTTGCATCCTAGTACTTTGAACACTCGGCTCTCAACCAAGAGGTCACGGGATAGAATACAAAGCCAGTTGAAGGTAACAAGGGAGACAGCTCAAGGGCAAAAAAAAAGGAAACAGTAATAAAAAAAGCTCGCTACTCGATTACAACATTGCAGCGACACCCAGCACTGAATAGATACTTAGGTGTTTATCTCGCTCTCAGGCAGGAGGAGTATATGTCAGCAACCTTTACGACTAGTTGTAAGACCGAACACAATGGAACACGAGAGCATATTCAGTTGCATATACTACAACTACGTGTAAGTAAATCAAGCACACACAAAACTGTCCGTATGCTGTAGTGTTCCAGTTTAGCAACAAAATCCATCGGTCCGGGTTACATTCTGGTTAGCGGAGGCGGCGCACATCCCTCCCAACGGTTCATCTTCCCATTCCGACTCGCTGATAAATGGGTACCCGGGGAAGCTTGGGGAAGATAAACTGTGGTAACACGGATGCCACCCTTTCTCTATGGCCCGGGGTTTGGGTTCTTGTCCTCCACAGGCTAACATGACCAAAGAGACGGAGATGAGAGCTGGAGCAACGCGTAGCTTAGCATATGCTCCCCACTTTACACACACACAAACACACACACACACACACACACACACACACACATACACACACACACACACACACACACACACACACACACACACACACACAGTCACTCAGAAACACAAACAAGCAAACAGAAGAAGCAGAGACAGAGAGGCAGAAACAACGAGAAAACGAGAAGAAAATAATAAAACACAGAAATGAAAAAGAAAATTCAAAACAAAAGAGAAAAGTAAACGTGAAAAGATGAGAATGAAAAAGAAAACACACACCCACACACACACACACACACACACACACACACACACACACACACACACACACACACACACTGTAAACAAAGGAAAGTGAAAGCCTTGATGTCCTCCGCGAGTCATATTTGTGCCGTCGGTCCCTCCCTTCCCGGCACATATTCGTTACGGTGAAACTTTAATAGGATGCGGTAATGAAAGCTAAATATTTGTTCTTTTCATCGGCGCAGTTATTACTCACTCACAATCTTGTAATATAAAAGGCATTGTGGATTTTACCTTTTTAACAAATTGGTCGTTTTAATATTAATTCCTCCACCTACTCCGGGGAATTTTCGTTGGAGATTTATCAGAGGATTTATTCATGTGACGTTTGCTTTGATCATTACGAGTATTAATATTGTATAACTTATTATTCAAATCCCTGGGAGGCACGTTTATTCGTTTTCAGTCTTTTACTGTGTGTGTGTGTGTGTGTGTGTGTGTGTGTGTGTGTGTGTGTGTGTGTGTGTGTGTGTGTGTGTGTGTGTGTGTGTGTGTGTTTGTAAAGGATGAAGAAAAGACCATCGTAAGACTATGACATACCACTGACATCAACAAAGCCTCCAAATTTCCCAGTTTTATCAATATATTTTCCTAGAAATTCTACTTGAGAGATCAACGCATTTTTGCATTGCCGGTCTTTTCTTACAATGATGCTCTCAGGCGCAGACGGAGGCCCCTCTAAACATTCACCTATTTTTCCTTTCGTAAAATGCAGTTATCCAAAGAACAAAATTAATATACTTATACAAGGCTATACACCACGAATTTCGAAGCTTAACAATGGCACGTTTGTTGATAAAACGCGGGATTATCATGTAACTCAACCGTACTGCAGCTCTTCCTTAACAAGATATGTCAGTTATCACGAACTCAGAAGCCAACATCATCTTCTAAACCGTCTTTTGCCCTCGTTGCTTGCCACACACTTCACTTCCAACCACGCTGCTCTTGACATCCTTGCGCCGTATTATTACTAACAGAAAAAAAGTGGTAAGTAGGATGTGGCATTCTCGTAATAGTGTTCTTGGAAAGCTTGTCGGAAAGTGGGTTTGCTACACTAATATTGTTGGACGTTATTTCAGTCGAACGGTCCAGGAGGAGAGCTTGCAGTGTCGGTGTACGTATTAAGCAAGAGACGATGGTGAGCCGTTAGTGCCTCGCGTCCTTGTCTATGAACGGTCCTTAAATGTAACTAGACGTCCTTGCCAACAACGAATTATTTTAGTACGGGCTTTTTTTTTTCTTTTTTTTCGTTTTGTCAAATCCCTTTCTATTTTTCTTCTCCGAGGAGTGAAGTTTAATGTAATGATGGATGTTTTAATTTTCTACATAATAAGCAATCTTGATCAGTTCACGTTCATTTCCAGTCACTGTATAATCTAACATTCTACACACTAATGAATCTTTTACCTCGATCTCTTCAGTTTCGCTTCTCTGACGCGATAATGAGACGAGGGAAAAGTTACGATGATGAAGAGGAAATTGATGGAAAAGGTAAAGGCAAAGTAGGAGGCAAGCGCTAAGCAGCGTAATGCGTCGGGGCTCATCTCCGTCTCATTAATCCTTGAGACTATGGGGATAAGAACCCATTACCCCGGGACGCAGGGCAAGTGCCACAACCTGGGCACCACTGTTTACGTTCCCCACGTTTACCCAGGCACCCATTTATCGACCCGCCCGAGAGGAAGGATGAACAGCTGGATGGGGTGCACGAACATTAATGAAAGGGACGATGGCAACGGATGATGACAGCATAACGGTAAATTTCCCGTAGCACGATAATGATGATGAGAAAGGTGACGGCAACAGGTAGAAATTCACCTGTCATGTTGGCGGGCCGCGGGGCAGAGAGAAACGGGGAGGGAGTTAATTGTGTGCCGGGTCGAGGCAGTGAGGCCCAAAGCAGTGCCGCGCAACGGTGCCAATGTGTGTCTAGCTGCCGGCGCTGTGCAATCCACCTCCACGATGCACACTTGAGTTTGACCTCGTTTTTTTTACGCTCAAATGTTTAGGTTAGTTTCCTTTCGTGCCTTTATGAAAACCACAAGTTTTCTGAAGGCTACCTGTACGTCAGCAATACTCTGTACTTTGTTATTGATCAACTTTCTCCTTGAAGCATTCATTATCGAACAAAATGTGTTTCATTCCCATTATCTCGTGTCTTGACTATCGATCACCGTTGCCAGATTGTCGTACTCAGGGTCTTATATTTGATGATTTCCGACCCCAAAACTGTCTCCTCCACCCCGATAACTAGATTCATTTATAGTTATATTGAAATGGTTAGTTGGTGTTTTTTCTGCAATAGTCATGGGTCAGAAACTAGTAAATACAATGTTCTGAGTACGATAATCTAGCATCGGTGCTATCGATTAATACACTCCCATTTAGCAGTGATGAAAAACTAAATGTTACAATACATGTTGTTGATAGTTTCCACGCGCGATGAGCAACACGTGAACACAGAGGCAAAGGTGGTCCAGCATCGCCCCGACGACCCAATAACAAGTAACAACCATCTGATTTGTAATTACTCGCACTCGCCGTCTTTCGTTTCTTTTCTTTTATACGTGTGTACAGTGCACTGCAGCAGGGTCGGCCGAGGCACCAAACTATTATTACAGCAGTTCGATTCGAAGAGATGCTTCCATTGTTCCAATAAACGTTGCACACACTGTTACCAACGTGTTCTGATCTGCATGAACAGAGTCAGCATTTTTTTTGTTGTTGTTGTTGTTTTCAGTCTTCCGGCAATCAGAGCACCCGATCGTGTTACGACTCTGTGTGTGTGTGCGTGTGTGTGTGTGTGTGTGTGTGTGTGTGTGTGTGTGTGTTTGCCCGCGGCCCTTCAGCTTCGTGGTGGTTCTCCAATGCAAGCCACTATGCCAGGGAAGTTAGTTTGGTCAGCCGATGGTTGGTGGTGAGTGCGTCGCTGCAGCATTCGGGAGGAGTAGCGGGAAAGTAACGCTTCACTGTTACACACGCCGCAAGAAGAAGAGGAAGAAGAAAATCCTTAATAAGAAATGTGGGACCTCTTTTGCGTATTCTTGGGTAGCAGTTTTGACAGCCTCCACCAAATACATCGAAAAGTAAAAAGCTGACAGACGATCCGTGATCAATATGATGAAATACGATAAACTCAAAACGAAAACTCAATTCTATTGGTAGAAATATTCAGGAGCATTGTCCCGAAAAAAAAATTCACGCGTATGTAGATCGACAAAATTGCAACATCAGTTATTTAACACGATGCGATGAAGCAACAGAACCAGCGCCAGCACCAGACAGACAGCCAAGTCAAAAGTTCTATTGTTAATAAAACTATAAAAATACCTTAAGCCTGCACTCGCCGAAAAGAAACACCTCCCGCGAGAAGAGCAGTGCTTATCTTCATCGTTTTTCACACACCCTTCCCCCGTGACTGACGTTCCCCCGTGACTTACGTTCCCCCGTGACTGACGTTCCCCCGTGACTGACGTTCCCCCGTGACTGACGTTCCCCGTGACTGACGTTCCCCGTGACTGACGTTCCCCCGTGACTGACGTTCCCCGTGACTGACGTTCCCCCGTGACTTACGTTCCCCCGTGACTGACGTTCCCCCGTGACTTACGTTCCCCCGTGACTGACGTTCCCCCGTGACTGACGTTCCCCCGTGACTTACGTTCCCCCGTGACTGACGTTCCCCCGTGACTTACGTTCCCCCGTGACTGACGTTCCCCCGTGACTTACGTTCCCCCGTGACTGACGTTCCCCCGTGACTTACGTTTCCCCGTGACTGACGTTCCCCCATGACTGACATTCCCCCGTGGCTTACGTTCCCCCGTGACTGACGTTCCCCCGTGACTGACGTTTTCCCGTGACTGACATTCCCCCGTGGCTGACGTTTCCCCGTGACTGACGTTTCCCCGTGACTGACGTTCCCCCGTGACTGACGTTTCCCCGTGACTGACGTTTCCCCGTGACTGACGTTTCCCCGTGACTGACGTTACCCCGTGACTGACGTTTCCCCGTGACTGACCTTGCCCCGGGACTGACGTTTGCCCGTGACTTACGTTCCCCGTGACTGACGTTCCCCCGTGACTGACGTTTTCCCGTGACTGACATTCCCCCGTGACTGACGTTTCCCCGTGACTGACGTTTTCCCGTGACTGACGTTTCCCCGTGACTGACGTTTCCCCGTGACTGACGTTTTCCCGTGACTGACATTCCCCCGTGACTGACGTTTCCCCGTGACTGACGTTTTCCCGTGACTGACGTTTCCCCGTGACTGACGTTTCCCCGTGACTGACGTTTCCCCGTGACTGACGTTTTCCCGTGACTGACGTTTTCCCGTGACTGACGTTTCCCCGTGACTGACGTTTCCCCGTGACTGACGTTTTCCCGTGACTGACATTCCCCCGTGACTGACGTTTCCCCGTGACTGACGTTTTCCCGTGACTGACATTCCCCCGTGACTGACGTTCCCCCGTGACTGACGTTCCCCCGTGACTGACATTCCCCCGTGACTGACGTTTCCCCGTGACTGACGTTTTCCCGTGACTGACATTCCCCCGTGACTGACGTTCCCCCGTGACTGACGTTCCTCAGCCAAATTTAAATGTGGCTAGACGGGGGACAATACTCACTCAAGGGGAACTTCCTAACTGCTTTCACTCAAACGAAAACACTGCACTTACTTATTGGTCCTGCCCTCTATAAAAGTATCTTTGAGAGTACCCAATTTCGAGCTTAAAAAAATAAAGATAAAAATGTGAGCTAGTTCATATATAGAGAACGTCGGCAACTCGATTGCCTCAAATAAGAGAATCCACCGCGTTCACTCACCCGCCGGGGACCCTGATGCCCCCCTCGCTCCGGGTGTTCGCGCAATAGTTATGAAAGTTTCTCTCTCTCTCTCTCTCTCTCTCTATATATATATATATATATATATATATATATATATATATATATATATATATATATATATATATATATATATATATATATATTAATCTTTCTATCTTTCAATCTCAATCCGTTTATCTCTATTTATCTGTCTATCTACCTATCTTTATCTATCTTTATGTATCGCTATCTATTTATCTCTGTTTATCTATCAATTTATCTCTATTCATTTATCTCTATCTCTATATATCTATTTATGTCTATCTATCTATATCTATCTATCTATGTCTAAATATCTATCACATTTATCTTCATCCATAGCCATCACTATTAAAAATAACAACAACAAAAACATCAACCAACAACAGAATCAGCAAGAAATCATCAACAAAGCGACAAAAGCTTCACACCGACACAACAAAAGCAATAAAATAAAAACAATTTAAATTAAAATTTAAATTAAAATGTAAATAAAATTAAATTAAAATAAAAGTGAAGTAAACAACAAAAGCTACAATCATGACAACAGTAACAAAAGACCAATAGGAGAAAGGCAAAATGCAGGCGTCTAAATACTCGTAGATCTGAAATAATTGTTGCTGCAAGTTTAAGTGGAAATTTGTACGTCCATAAATTTTGTTGGTTTGGCAGTTCTCTCTCTCTCTCTCTCTCTCTCTCTCTCTCTCTCTCTCTCTCTCCAACCTTTCTTCATACTTTTCTTAATTTCTTTCTTTCTCCCCTCATTTCCATCCTTTCTTTCAATTTTCCTGCCTTCCAACCTTCCTTCCTCCTTTCCTTTCTAGTGTCTTTCTTCCTTCCTTCCTTCCTTCCTTCCTTCCTTCCTTCCTTCCTTCCCTCCTTCATTTAATCAGTGTTTTCTTCCTTCCTTCGTACATGCTCAAAATCCATTAGTTTCCGTTAAGAAGTCTGTCTGTCAATGTAAATAATAAAACATCATCCTTCTGTCTATCAGCATTTTTATATAACGAACTACAGCATTCACAGACAGATGAACTGGCATTTATCCGACTACTGAAAGTTTCGTTATGTACTATTTTTTTTTAAGTGCGTAGTAACACCAGAGTATTACGTATTCGCTTCCTATTTTTTTTTTCTTTAATTCCTAAGCGAAT
>NC_066522.1:11467752-11555252 GCF_024679095.1 Eriocheir sinensis
AGACAGACAGACACAGAGAGACACAGAGAATGCAGGTGGCGAGTGAACGTGATGGAGCAGCCGCAGGTGAGACGCAAATTGGAGGCTGACAATATCGAATCAGGTGTGAATGAGTCCGCCGTAATGGTGTAATATTCCTGGCGTGTGTGTGGTGGTGGGGGGGAGGGGAGGGGGGGGGGAGTGAAGCACGATACCAGGCAAGACGAAATAGTGTTGTCGCTGTTGGTGGTGGTGATGGTGGTGATGATGATTGCGGTGGTGGTGGTGATGGTGATAGTAGTGGTGCTGATGATGATGACGAAGGAAAGGGATAGGGTGGTGGTGATGTTGATGGTGGTGATTATGGTAGTGGTGGTGATGGTGGTAGTGGTGGTGGTGATGACGAAAAGCGATGTTTTAAAGTGATGTGCAAGTTTTTTTTTCTTTATAAATTCATCTACTTTTTATACTCTTTCCTGTAGTCTGTGTTCTACTTTCTCTCATTTTTGTAAGTTACGCATTTTTACCTATTTTTTATCTTCCTGTATTTACTCCATTTTTACTGTTTGTTATAGTTGGTTTTTAAGGTAAGGCGCATGTTCTTAATTATTTTTACAAAGCTTTTATTTATTTCACTAAGGCTTTGCTACACATCTTCGTACGTTTTCCAGTCTTCTATCATTACAAAAGGAAGCTACGTGCATATGCTTTTTTGGAGGTTTAATGCCCGGGTTTTCGATATTATTGTTCGTGGTAATTTTTAATCTTACCCAAATCATAATACGCAAGGCAATATTAATGGTACTCCTGACGGCTTGTGCAAGTAACCCTAAATTATTCATATGATCATCTCTCTCTCTCTCTCTCTCTCTCTCTCTCTCTCTCTCTCTCTCTCTCTCTCTCTCTCTCTCTCTCTCTCTCTCTCTCTCTCTCTCTCTCTCTCTCTCTCTCTCTCTCTCTCTCTCTCTCTCTCTCTCTCTCTCTCTCTCTCTCTCTCTTCCTCCAATCAGCATATAGTTTTTGTACCAATTTCCCACTCTATCAGTTCTCTTGAGATACGAGGAGAGTAGCAATTCTCCCTCTCCCTCTCTCTCTCTCTCTCTCTCTCTCTCTCTCTCTCTCTCTCTCACACACACACACACACACACACACACACACACACACACCGCCACACGTACACGCCATCCATTAACCTTTCCTCCCTTTCTCCCTGTCTTCCTGTTACACCCTGGCAGACCCAAGAGAAAACCCTCACCCTACTTCCCCTTCCCCTACACCCCCTTAGGAACCCACCTCTCCCTCCCTCCCTACCTCTTTCCTACATACTTTCCCTGCAGTTTTTCCATGCTGCATGGTTCTTTTTTCCTTTCCTGCCAGCTTTGGCTGGAGGGATGGGAGAGTGGGGAGGAGCCTTCGCCTTTGCTGTCCTTCATCTTCCACCTTTGATTAGATAGTTAGTGTAGCTTGTCACAAACAGCCTCGTAAGGACCAGCAGGTCTGCTGTTGTTTGTTCTTCCTTTGTGTTACTTTGTGCTCCTCCTCCACACATCCACTCCTTTCATCAAGTATTCTCCCTAACATCCGGTCTACGTAGTTTCCCTTGCTTCTCTTGCTCCCCTTCACCCCTTATGCCTTCCCCTTTCTCTCTTCAATCCCATTTCCCTTTCGGTGTATGGGTTGGAGACTTTGCGCCGGAATGCAGTGGACCATAAAAAACAGGCATGTGTATGCATATATGACCCTGCATACCAATACTGAAGCCTCGCCAGGTGGCAGGTACGCGGGCTGACAGGTAAGCTGGTAGGGTTCATGCTAAAACACACACACACACACACACACACACACACACACACACACACACACACACACACACAAAGACCATTAGCTAGGTTACTGGTTAGCTTGGGAATTTCTCATTATTAAGTAGACGAGAAGAAAGTCAGGTATAGAAATATTCAGATAGATACAGAGATAGGTAGCATACAAATAGCTAGGTAGATAAACATATGGAAAAATAGATAAAAAGATAGATACAGATATATTGACGTGTAGAAAAGTCGATGAATAGTTGGCTACATTGATTGATAGGGCCAACGAAGGAGGTAGATAATAGATACAGATAAATAAAAATATAGAAAGAGAGATAGATAGATACATACATACAGACTGACAGAAAGATGAGATAGATAGACCGATCGAGAGAGAGAAAGGTAATCTAGTTATCGGACACCAAAATAGTGTTATACAGACTATCAGAAAGAAAGATGGAGCGACAGAATACAAAAAAGAGTGTGTAGATGTGAGAAATATGATACACGTTGAGATAACAAAGGTGAACTGGCGTGTTAGATTACAGGATGTGTGTGTGTGTGTGTGTGTGTGTGTGTGTGTGTGTGTGTGTGTGTGTGTGTGTGTGTGTGTGTGTGTGTGGAGAGAGAGAGAAATGAACGTTATCAAATTAAAACTATAGACGGATGAATATGTTTTTTCTGCCCTTTCTATTCCCCTTTCCTTCATGCCATCCAGGTTCTCTCTCTCTCTCTCTCTCTCTCTCTCTCTCTCTCTCTCTCTCTCTCTCTCTCTCTCTCTCTCTCTCTCTCTCTCTCTCTCTCTCTCTCTCTCTCTCTCTCTCTCTCTCTCTCTCTCTCTCTCTCTCTCTCTCTCTCTCTCGACGCAGTGCACAAATAAACATTAACACCAAAAACCTTTTTCACCTTTTATCACCATCATTTTTCACACCCCTCCTCCTCCTCTTCCTCCTCCTCCTCCTCCTCCTCCTCCTCCTCCTCCTCCTCCTCCTCCTCTAACCCTTTTCCTTCTAAATAAACACACACATAAGCACACGCAGAGAAAGAGCAAGAAGGACAGACAGATACAGCCAGACAGAGACACAGACAGACAGACAGACAGACAGACAGACAGACAGTGAGCCAAAAAAAATGACCCCTCAAAACCATATAATGAAAAAACTAATAAATTCTTTGTCGGCCGCCACGAATGCTTGGAGGCTTTTCGTGCGTGCGTGCGTGCGTGCGTGTGTGTGTGTGAGTGTGTGAGTGTGTGAGTGTGTGTGTGTGTGTGTGTGTGTGTGTTAAAGTGAGTGTCCTCGGTAAGATATCCATTTTTTTTTCTTTCTCTTATCTTTTTCTTCTTTCTTTTCTTCGCTATTCTCCTCCTCCTCCCCCTCCTCCACGTCATTAGCCTCGTCATCATTACCTCCATAATCATTCATTTTCCTCGCATTTTCTTCACATTTTTCCTTCCTGCCAACTCGCCACATATTTTCATCCTATCATTCCTTTCCTTCTCACTTTTCAGGACTACCCTCTCTCTCTCTCTCCCTCATTTTTTCTCTATATTCCTCTCTATCTCCTCTTTTCGCAACACCCGTTCATCCCCTTTTACACCATTAACACGAACAGCAATATCAAAATCATCACCATCACCAGCAAGGCCAAAAAATAAATAAAAACTCGACACCAACGCCCTCATCGACAACATCCGGAACTAAGTATAATTAATCATGACTCCTTTCCCTACGGCTGACACCTCCTCCCTCTAGCGGCGAAGTCAGCCTCCAGAAGTAAAGACCGAGAGAGAGAGAGAGAGACGGGTGAGGTGCATAGATAGGTTGGTTAAAAGGGTGGTAGATGATAGGCATTGCTATTTCGATAACTGACACCATTTTTGAAGGAGGAGGAGGAGGAGGAGGAGGAGGAGGACTGAGGAAGAGTAAAATGTCCATGAGAAATAGAGCAGAAGATGGAGGAGGAGGAGATGCAAGACCAAGGACGGAGAAAAAAGTAAAAGAGAGATAATAAAGAGAAAAGGAGGGAGATAGACTATATATATAAGCACAAATAAGACATGAAATAAGAAAGAAGAAAAAGGAAAACGATTGAAAAAACAAGACTCAAAATAAGACACACAATAAAAACTGAAAGAAGAAGAGAAAAAACGTAAGATAGGAAAACATGAAAAAGAGAAATGAGGAAAATATGAAACAAAAGAAAAGTGAGATTGCCAACGACAGAACACGACGAACACGAACAAGAAATAAGAAAAGCAAAAAAAAAGAATACGGAAAACGAGAATCAACCACAAAAAATACTAAAACGTAATAAAAAACTGAAGCGAGAGAAGTAAAGAAAACGAGATAAAAACAACCACAACCACAACACACAGCGGGGAAAGACCAACAAAAGAAAACGGAACACAACAACACCGAAGGGAGAACTGCTGAAGATAAAAACCAAGACGGGAGTATCAGGGGAGAGGCGACCCTACTACAAGACTATCGGCCCACTTGACTCTTCTGCGAGGCCTGGGGGAGTATGCACGGGTGGGGGGAGGGGAAGAGGATTGAGCGGTGTGTTATCGGAGAAATGTTTCTGAGGACGCCGTCGAGGGAGGAATATATTGCGAAGGGTGGGAGATGTGAGTGATATTGGAGGGAGGGAAGGGAGGGACTGAAGGGGGAACGGAAGGGAGAAGTAGGAGGTTAGAAATATGGAGAGAGAAAGGAATGGGAGTTGGAGGTGGTTAGGAAGAGGAGAGTGGAGGTAGGGGGTCAGGAGAGGAGGAGGAGGAGGAGGAGGAAAAGTCAGTCAGGAACATGAGAAGAGAAGGGAGGAGGAGTTTGAGAGGGAAGAGAAGAGGGGAGGTAGATCAGGAGGAGGAGGAGGAGGAGGAGGAGGAAGCAGAAGAAGAAGAGGAAAAGAAGGAGGAGGTTGGAGGTCAGGCGAAGAGTGGGAGAGGGCGGAGTAGAAGGTAGAAAAATAGGAGTCGCAAAGGGAGGAGGAAACAAGTAGTAGAGTAGGGGGAGGAGGAAGAAGAGACAGTTGAGGGAATAGACGGGAGGAAGAGAGGAAGAAAAGAGCTGACATGTGAGCGCTTTTGGTGACGGAAAAGGCTGGAAAAGGACGAGAAACATGGCCGATGATAGCCACTGTGTGGGCGGCAAGCAACGGGCCTGTGCGAAAGTGACATGGCCTTGTAAGATATTCTGGGCACCCAATCAGCCGAGGAAAGAAACACTGCGGCCACCGGGAAACCATAGACCTGAGGCGCCGGCGAGCGAGCGAGTCAACTACGAGTATGAAGGGGCTCTCACACATTCCCGGTACCGGTCGCGACCGTCCCCGATGACTCCCGATAAGCCGATCGCGGCCTGACCGCCGACAAAATAGGCAATAATTCCCGGACCGGCGGCTTACCGCCGGTAAGCCGGCGGTTTACCGGCGGTAGACCGGCGACCATATACGATTTTCGATTTCTCCGACCGGCGACCGCAGCAGGTCAGTCGGCGGTAGACCGCCGGCCTACCGGCGGCAGACCTGCTGCACGTCGACGAGCAAACACTTTCTTTGCATTTTCATATATTTATAATTACCTCATAAATAGCTTCATACCTAAATTCATTCGTGTGCATAAAACTCTCTCTCTCTCTCTCTCTCTCTCTCTCTCTCTCTCTCTCTCTCTCTCTCTCTCTCTCTCTCTCTCTCTCTCTCTCTCTCTCTCTCTCTCTCTCTCTCTCTCTCTCTCTCTCTCTCTCTCTCTCTCTCTCTCCTTCTCTCTCTTCTATCTTCCTCCTTTCTTTCATCTCTTTCCACCCTCTCTCCCTTCCTTCTCCTCCATCCCTCCCTCTCTCTTTCTCCCTCCACCTGTTCCTCCTTCCATTCCTCCCTCCTCTCTCTCTCTCTCTCTCTCTCTCTCTATCTCTCTCTCTCTCTCTCTCTCTCTCTCTCTCTCTCTCTCTCTCTCTCTCTCTCTCTCTCTCTCTCTCTCTCTCTCTCTCTCTCTCTCTCTCTCTCTCTCTCTCTCTCTTCTTTCTCATCTCTCCACCCTCTCTCCCTTCCTTCTCTCCTCCATCCTCTCTCCCTCTCTTCTCCTCTCAAATTCCTCCTTATACTTTCCATCTCTCTATCTCTCTCTCACTCTCTATCTCACTCTCTCTCTCTCTCTCTCTCTCTCTCTCTCTCTCTCTCACTATCTCTCTATCTATCTCTATCTCTCTATATCTATTCTCTCTCTCTCTCTATCTATATATATATATATATATATATATATATATATATATATATATATATATATATATATATATTTTTTCTCTTCCTCCTTTATCGCATCTCCCTCTCTCTCTTCATCCTCTCCTACCTGTTCCTCTTCGTTTTCCTCATTCCTCCCTCGCTAATCCCCAGGTCAGACATAGGTGTTCACTCGCGGTCGACCGCCGGTCGACCGCCGGTCTGCCGCCGGTCTGCCGTGGGTGTCGGCGGCGGACCGCCGGTCGACCGCCGGTTGACCGCCGGTCGACCGGCGACATTTTCCCACACCGCCGGTCGACCGGGCGCATCGCCGATATCTTTGAAAATTTTAAAGTTGACCGGCGGTGGTCGGCTGCGTCTACGGTCCTCAGGGTCGACCGGCGGTCGACCGGGGGTCTGCCGCCGACAACCCCCGATCTTAGAGCCGGTCGACCGGCGACCGGCTTATCGGGAGTCATCGGGGACGGTCGCGACCGGGACCGGGAATGTGTGAGAGCCCCTTAAGATGAGGGACTGTACCGCGAATCCCAACCCAACGCTCGCGACGCAGTGGAACCAGGAAATATGTGTAGGAAGTACGAACTGACCAGAAACCAGAACTAGAAAATGTAATGAGATACTGTACAGCCTAACCCAATCGCAGTAGGACACAGAAACAAGGGGGTAGGGAGCACGCATAGGCCAGACTGAATGATGAGGTACTGTAAATAAAGCCAAACGCAACCCATCGCAGTGGAACGCAGAAACAAGAGAAAAGAGCAGTGAAAAGAGAGTGATGAAGTACTATACAGCGACTTCCAACTCATTCCTCGCGACGCAGTGGAACAAAAGAACAGAGGTAGGAAGCACGCACCGGCCTTCCAGAACAGTATGTGATGACGGACACCACACCACGTCCAACCTCCGCCTCTTGGAACGTGGAGGGACACGGAAATATGCGAACGGCAAGTGTGCGCTGGACTGACGAGACGCGGAGAGGGAGTCAACTAAAAATGTGGGACTCCCCTTCACTGTTCTCTGCTGTCTTGAACAAGGTGGAAGTAATGAGGTGGCAGGTGGAGGAGGCGTTTCATTCCCTCCCACGATTCAACGCGACAACTAACAGGCGAGGAGGAAGAGAAGAGAAGAGAAGCCAAGCCAAGCCAAGACAAGACAAGACAAGACAAGATAAAAAAGAAATGAGAGAAGAACAGAGAACTTTTTAATAATGATAAAGTCAGGAAGCATCTTTATCGTGCATATACAATGGAGGCAGAAAAAACGATTACCTAAACATTCAACAGTAAAGAATAAAACATTGTGACAACGCTTTCCTTCCCTTGAATTAGCAAATAAACGGAAAAAAAATCTCAATGTATCATTTTCTGCGCGTACGAAGAAAGTGTATTGAAGGATTGCAGGATGACAGGAAAATGTATTGAAGGATTGCAGGGTGAAAAGAAAGTATATTGAAGGATTGCAGGATGACAGGAAAATGTATTGAAGGATTGCAGGGTGAAAAGAAAGTATATTGAAGGATTGCAGGATGACAGGAAAATGTATTGAAGGATTGCAGGGTGAAAAGAAAATGTATTGAAGGATTGCAGGATGACAGGAAAATGTACTGAAGGATTGCAGGGTGAAAAGAAAGTATATTGAAGGATTGCAGGATGACAGGAAAATGTATTGAAGGATTGCAGGATGACAGGAAAATGTATTGAAGGATTGCAGGGTGAAAAGAAAGTGTATTGAAGGATTACGAGACTCCGTAAGAAGCTTGTTTCAGTGATGGGAAATTGATCACGAGGGGAGCATCAAGACACCTGTCCTTCTGGGAATGATATATCTTTTGGCCGCTCATTTCTATTTGTTTTTGTAGGAGAAGTGCTGAGCGGGCTTTTCCATTTTCTTTTTGCTTTTGACGTTGAAGTGTTTCCATTACAGTTAAAAATAAAATAAAACGCCGTGCGGAATGGGAAGGGAATTTAAGGTCGGCCAAAACGTAACGTCCCTTCGTCTTCACCGCACACCGACTCATTCTTGTTGTCGGTCAGATCCAACTATAAAAAAATCGTGGAACATGTCGCTGACTTTATTGTGAATCTTGAGCCTACCTTGATCTGTGCGCTCTGTTCTCTTTCTTCTTTGTATATCTTAGGACAAGACAACCATGTAATACCGCAAGGAGATTTTTAATTCTTGAGAACTTGCAGCGTTTTAAGGAAATACGTTCGTGTGCTCTTCTCTCCTCTTTATTTCTTAAGCAAGGCAACCATATTAAACTCCATGGAGATTTTACCTTCTTGATGGATACCTTAATTTGCGTGCTTTTTTCTCTTTTCTTCATTTCTTAGGGGAAGGCAACTATATTATACAACATGGAGATTTTACTTTCTTGCGAACCTGCAGTGTTTAAGAGACCTTCGTGTGCTATACTTTTATGGGGGACTCAATGATATTATAGCCAAAGGAGATTTCAAATTCCTGAGAACCTGTACAGTTTTTTTTTTTTTTACAGAAAAGGAGACAGTTCAAGGGCGTGAAAAAAAAATAATGAAAAAAAAAGCCGCTACTTACTGCTCCTGAATAGAGTACAAAGGAGTCGCCAAAAAGAGAGGTCAATTTCGGGAGGAGAGGTTTCCAGATGATGATGACCTTGTGCTCTTCTCCCTTCTCTCTCTCTCTCCTACGGGACTCACCAAGGAGATTCTGCACGACGAAAATTTTGCTTGCCTTTGTGTTGGGTTTCTTCTGGGAAAGGATTTATTTCTTGGGTCCCCGCTGTCCGCTGGCCTCGCAACGCCCCCTGAGCTGTGGCGTGTCCCAGATCTTGGAGTGTCCGTGTAGCCTGGCAGGGACATGTGTACGCCGCATATGTGCCGAGAGCCTCCGCGCTACAGCCGTAAACGCAAAAGGCTCCCTGCTACTTCGATTCCGGTTTCCATCCCTTTCCGCTTTCCTCCTCCTCCTCCGCCTGCCACTGACATTTCTCATATTCAGCCTCGGTATTCTTCTTTTTCCTCTTTTCATTTATCTATGCTATTTTGTGGTTCTCCTATCTTCATAACTTTCACTTTTTTCTTCTACTTCTTCTACTTCCTCTATTTCTTCTTTTTTCTCAATTTTCTTATATATTTTTCTTCTCCTCTGTTCTTTTTTTCTCCTCCCTTTTTTATTTTTCTTCCATCTCCCTTTTTCTTTTTCTTCTTCTCTTTTCTTTATTTTTTTCCTTTTCTTTTTTCTTTTCTTTACCTTTTTTTCTATTCTTCTTTTTCTTCTTTTTCTTCCTCTTCCTCGTCCTAGTCCTCCTCCTCCTTCTCCTTCCTCCTCCTCCTCCTCCTCCTATCCAACACAACCTTCCCCACTTTCATGGTTTTTTGTCTATTTCTCCTCCTCCTCCTTGTCCTCCTCCAGCTCCTCTTCCTTTCCTCCTTTCCTCCTTGAAATTTTACTTCTCCTCCTCCTCCTCATCATCATCATCATCATCGTCATCATTCAAAAATAAAGAGGAAAATACAACAAAAGTACCATCAAAAACAACAACAAAAATAGATGCCAGTAACAACAATAACAAAAAAATGAAAAAAAATAACAATGGTAAAAAATATACGAAACAAATATATCTTGATGGAGCGACAACAACAACAACAACAACAACAACAACAACAACAACAACAACAACGAGGAGGACGAGGAAAATAAAAAGCCAAACAAAGCAGTAAAGAAATTAAAAGCAAGTTAACATACACAGTTCGGGAGGGACTCAAACAACGAGGCCCCAACGTACGAGCGCTGAGGGAAGGGGAAAAAAAGAAAATGGGAGGAGGGGAAGGAGGAGGAGGAGGAGGTGGAGGAGGAGGAAACACTGCCCCGCCAATGGACTAAACGAAAAGAAAAGAAAAAAAGAGTAGAAAAAATAATTGTATGTAATAGGAAATAAAAAAAAATGGTTTGTGGGATAAAATAAAGAGCTTAAAGCATGTATGAAGGAAGGAAGGAAGGGAGGATGGGAGGTAGAAAGACAATGAAAAAAGGAAGGAAGGATGGAGGATTTCAAAGAAGGCAAGAATGAAGGACTGAAAGCAGGAAAGAAGAAGGGAAAGAATAACGAAAAGGAAGGAAGGAAGGGAAGGTTGGAAGGAAGGAAAGTTGAAAGAAAGAATGGCAAGGAAGGAAGAAAACAAAGAAAAGAATCAAGATAAAAATGAAGGAAGCTTGAAGAATGAGAGAGAGAGAGAGAGAGAGAGAGAGAGAGAGAGAAATTGGTACTCTACTCACATCTCAAGGGAACTGATAGAGTGGCAAATTGCAACAAATACTAGGTGCTGATGGGAAAAGAGAGAGAGAGAGAGAGAGAGAGAGAGAGAGAGAGAGAGAGAGAGAGAGAGAGAGAGAGAGAGAGAGAGAGAGAGAGAGAGAGAGAGAGAGAGAGAGAGAGAGAGAGAGAAAATAGGAACGTTTGCCTCCCCTAACAACGACTTTCCCCTATAAATGTAAGTAATGTTTCTTTGCATAGCGTTGAGTTTTACAGGAGAGAGAGAGAGAGAGAGAGAGAGAGAGAGAGAGAGAGAGAGAGAGAGAGAGAGAGAGAGAGAGAGAGAGAGAGAGAGAGAGAGAGAGAGAGACAGACAAACACACACACACACACACACACACACACACACACACACACACACACACACACACACACACACACACAGAAAATCAATGAAATAAAAATGCAACATGCTTCTGAAGAAAAAAATAATAAAAAAATAAAGATGGAACCAACTCTTTGCTTTAGATCAGAGACTAAAGAACAAAAAAATTAAGAAAACCCGGAAACCAATCACTGTATTTTATGAACCCGTGAATTCAAGGCCAGTACAAACACACGCACACACACACATCATTTCATACATTATCATATATAATTAAAAAACGATACATGATTATAACGCGCCTACATACATACATACATACATACATACATACACAGGGTTTGCGATAAAAAGGAAAAAAGGTAAAATCAAATATAATATCTACTGTTGAATATCGAAAGTGTGATTACAGAAACCATAGAGGGGAATGATAGCTTGGTGGGGAGAGAGAGAGAGAGAGAGAGAGAGAGAGGACAGCAATGAGGGAGATTGGATGGATAAGAGTTTCTCTCTCTCTCTCTCTCTCTCTCTCTCCCACCTCACACACACACACACACTGGAAATAGCCAATCACCGAGGTTATCGCACACCTCCGGAAAAACTTAATATTTCGCTCTGCACCTTCGTGAATAGAGGCGAAGAGCTTACCACGCCTCCGCTGATACGCTGGGCAAACATTCACACACACCCACACCCACACACACACACACACACACACACACACATACACGAAACCATACATACATTACATACATAGCCACATACATACATAAATTCATAGATACATACATACATACATACATACATACATACATACATATCCACACATCATCACCACAAACATCACCACCAACAAAACAACAATAAAACAAACTTCAGACATTAACTACAACAACAACAACAACAACAACAACAACAACAACAACGATAATAATAATGATAATGATAATGATAAAAATAAAATCAACAAAAAACAAAAACAAAGCAAAACAAAACAAGGAAGCCGAGGAGTTAAGAAGGGTGCATTTAAGAATAAGCATAAGAAAGGGAAGAAGACGAGGAGGGGAGGATAAAAAGAGGGGAAGGAAAGAAGATTACATAGCAAAGAGGAAGCAGAAGAGGGAGAGAAGAAGAAGGAGGTAAAAAACGAGAGAAACATAGATGACGAGATGGTGTAAGACAAGGAAGAGAGAGAAATGAGAGGAATTAGGAGGAAAGAAAGAAAAAAGAAATGGGAGAAGGAAAATAAAGAGAGAGTCGGTGTAAAATGAGATAATTTCCCGTTGTCGAGAGAGAGGGAGAGTCTGCTGCGAGGGAAGTAAAAGAATAATATTTTTTCTTCCTTTTTTTCTTTCTAGTTTTTTTTTCTCCTTTTTATTCACCTGCCTCTGTGTGTAACTTGACCCTGACCCTTTCGCTCTCTCTCTCTCTCTCTCTCTCTCTCTCTCTCTCTCTCTCTCTCTCTCTCTCTCTCTCTCTCTCTCTCTCTCTCTCTCTCTCTCTCTCTCTCTCTCTCTCTCTCTCTCTCTCTCTCTGTTGTTAAAGGAACTGAATATGTAGTCGCTTTTTCCTCCCTACGCACCGATCTTCCCTTTCTCTGCAAGCTCTACCGTTTAAACGTTAATTAAAAGCGTGTTTTTTTACCTGCGCCTCAAACAAATAAACGAGAGGAAAACAACAACGACTCCTTTCCATCGCTCTTGTTTGTCTGGTCTCTGTAAAACATCCTTTCCTAACGAACGCAATTTTCTGAGGCAGATTTAGAGCACAGCCTCATCTAGTACACAGTCTGAAGATGTCTTTTTGAATACAGCCTTTTCTAGCTTCTAACATATCCTCCTTAGCACACTTTTTTCAATACCTCTTCTAACATTCTTTCCTAGCACACTTTCAACTCACTAACACACTTACTAATATTTTCTGAATGCATCTTATGAATACAACCTTCTGTAGCTTCTAACATGCCTACTGTAAGACACTTTTTCAATACAACTTTTTTTTCTAACAAACCTCCATAACTTACTTTTTAATACAGCTTCTTCTAACACACTAACACACTCCTTTAACACATCTTTTTCAACACGGTCTTTTCTAATACACTTTCTAACACATTCTTAACATATTTCTTCGGCACAACCTTTACTAACTAACTCACAAACACACCTTCTTATCGCACTTCTACAACACATCTTTCTCTAACAAACTTTTTAGGACACCTTTCCCACATTTTCTTATAAACTGTTTGCTCGCCTCTCTAAAACACTTTCACCAGACACCTATTGAGTCTCTTTATAGCACATCTTTGGAACACTTCTCTGAGACTTGTCTTTCTTTCCTTTATTATACTTTCTCATCACTTCTTTGGAACAGCTTTTTCAAACACTTTATATGAATACATTTTCCCTCTTGTGAGAAACTTTTCTGCTAAGCGGGAAACACACCATATGTCTGTCTTTCTGTCTGTCTTTTGCTGTCTGTCTTACTCTCACTCTGTCTATCTGTCTGCCTGTCTGCCGCTGTATGTCTGTTTAACTGTCAGTCAATCTGTCTTGGTCCGGCTTTTTATCTGTATGCTTCTGTCTGTATTTTTCTCTGTCTGCCTGTCTGTTTTCTGTATGCCTACTTATCTGTATGTGTCTGTATTTCTGGATGTCTATATATCTCTGGGCATATCTCTCTCTCTCTCTCTCTCTCTCTCTCTCTCTCTCTCTCTCTCTCTCTCTCTCTCTCTCTCTCTCTCTCTCTCTCTCTCTCTCTCTCTCTCTCTCATCTGTGTCGGGATGAGGGTATATATATCCGCTATTTGTTTTCCTGCCTTGCAGCGTCCTGGAGCCTTTCTTTGAATCGAGAGAGAGAGAGAGAGTGTGTGTACATGTCGAAACAACACTTTTATCGCCCCCTGCCCTTGTTTCATTAGTTGTAAGAGTTTGAGCAACGTATGAAACAGATGATTCTCAAATATTTACCGAGCTCTTCCCAGGCGACAAGGGCATACACTACTACTGCTGCTACTACTACTACTACTACTACTACTACTACTACTACTACTACTACACTGATTTCGTCCTTCAGCAAATACTATCATCCATACCTCTCCTTCCCTTATATTTATGATGATGATGATGATGATGGTTATTGCTTTCGTTATCCCCGTCGTCAGTATCACCCTATACAGTCTACATCATCAGCCTTCCATCTTTCTTGGTTTTCTTTGCCATTATAATTATCTTCCTATTTGCTGTACCTTCATCATATATTATTAACTAATTTCCCCTTCTCTTCAAGCTGTACACACACACACACACACACACACACACACACACACACACACACACACACAAGCTACAGAGAGAAACCTACTGAAACAAAACACACAGATACATAGAGAGAGAGAGAGAGAGAGAGAGAGAGAGAGAGAGAGAGAGAGAGAGAGAGAGAGAGAGAGAGAGAGAGAGAGATAGAAGGGGGGTACAGGCGGGTGGAGTGGGGTGGAGAGGAGGGGTTCGAGGCAGGCGGGCGGAAACACAACATGCTCAGGCCGTGTTGCTGAACTTGCACCGGGTGGCAGATCGGAACGAGGTTACTGACGAACAGAGGCCAGGCAAGCACGGGGGGAGGGAAGGGGGGAGGAAGAGGAGTCAGCAGCCCCACACGCCACCAGAGAGACAGGTCCAGGCAAGGCAGAGGATGGGAAGGGGCTGGGTTGGTGGTGGCAGGATGGGGATTAGAAGGAATGGAGAGAGGGAGGGAGGATGAATGGATAAATATGAGAAGGAGAGGAGGGAGGGATGAAGGGAAGGAGAGTGCATGGAAGCAGGTGGCAGAATGTAGATGGGAAAGGAGGGAGAGAGAGAGCTAAGTGGATGGAGATAGAAATAAAGGCATGGAGGGATGAATTGAGGGAGGATGAGAGATGATGTAAGTGAATTAAATGGAGATAGGGAGAGAGGGAGAGAGAGATGAATGAAAGTAGGAAGGGTGGGAGAGAAGAGTAAATGGAAATGGAAAGAAAAAGAGAGAGGGATGGAAAAGAAAAAAGAAGGAAGGGTGGCAGAAAAGGAGTGAATGGATCTGGAAGGGAAAGGAGTGAAGGAAAGGAGAGACGGAAGGGAGCGATAAAAAAAAGGGGGGAAGGGAAGGATGAAAAAATATAAAGGATGGGATTGACGGTGAGTGGATGGAAATTGGATGGAAGGTAAATACGTGTAAATAAAAGGAAGGTGGGAGGGATGAAAGAAGGAGAGAAGAGATAAATGAAGGAAGAGAAGGATATGATAAGGAGGAAATGAGGACGAAAAGGAGACACAGAGAAACGAAGGGAGAGAAAAGGAGGGATGAAAGAAGGGAATAAACTACGAAAGGAATGAGAGCGAGGAAGGGAGAGAGGGAGAAGTGTGACAGGAATGGAGCGAGAGAGGGAGAGGAGTGTGAGAGGAAGGGAGGGAGGGAGTGAAAGAAGAGGAAGGGAGAAAGAGAGAGATAGTATGGTAACATGTGATTGATCGACTGACTAACTGACTGACTGACTGACTGACTGACTGACTGACTGACTGATTGGCGTGAGGGAAAGTTTGAGACACTGTACGGAGGAATGATTCTCAGCCAACAACAACAACACACACACACACACACACACACACACACACACGTCTGTTCATTTCCAAAACCAATTAATCATAAGCGTTACTGTGTGTGTGTGTGTGTGTGTGTGTGTGTTCCTGTCTGTCTGTCTACATGAGGAAGTGAGGTTTTCTCTCTCTCTCTCTCTCTCTCTCTCTCTCTCTCTCTCTCTCTCTCTCTCAACACGTAAACTTTCGGGTACTTAAGGACAATTTTTCTACGATATTCATGTTGAACCTTAAAAGCTACGTTACCGAGGCGGGGCGGCGGTGTTTGGTCACGCGAGAAGATAACTCCGCTGCGAGGGACATAAGAAAACATATGTAAACCCAGGGGGAGAAAGGTGATAAGTGTCTGGGCGCAGGGGAGGAAAGGAGGAGGAAAGGAGGAGGGAAGGGGAAAGGGGAGGAGGATGGGGAAGGGGAGAGGGAAGGGAATTTTCGGGGAGGAAGGGGAGAGGAAAGGGAAAGGGAAGGGAATTTTCGGAGAGGAAGGGGGGGAGGAGGAGGAAAGGGAAGGGAATTTTCGGAGAGGAAGGGGAGAGGAAGGGGAGGGTGAAGGGAATTTTGGGGAAGGAAGGGCAGAGGGAAGGGGAATTTTGGGGGAGGAAGGAGAGAGGAAGGGGAAAGGGAACGTAATTTTCAAGTGACTGTGACGTGGTTAAACAGGGGATAGCAAGGGATCAGAGTAACGGGAGGGAGGAAGGGGAGGAAAGGGGAGGGGAAAAGGAGAGGGAAGGGAATTTTCAACTGACTGTGACGTTCCCAAAAAAAGGGATAGCAAGGGATCAGAGGAATGAGAGAGAGAGAGAGGGAGGAAGGAGAAGAGGAAAGAATGGAGGGATGGTAGGAAGCTTTACTTTTTGCACGGTGGGGGGGGAGGGGGGGGAAGAAGGATTTGAGAGGAAGCAGAGATGAAGAAAGGAAGAGTGAGTGCTGGGGAGTGGGAGAGGGAGAGAACAGGGAGGGAAGGAAGGGTGGGATAGCGGGTGGGCGGTTGGGGATGGAAAAGAAAGGAGAGAGGGATGATGAGGGAAGACAAAGAAGGAAGGGGGGAGAATGTATATGAATGGAGATACAGGAAGCAAAGGAGAGCAGAAGGGGAGGGACGGTAAGGAGGGATGAAAGAAGGGGAAGGGAAGGATGAAAAAAGAAAGAATGGGACTGAGGGGGATTGGATGGAGATCAGAAGGAATGAAGGGAGGGATGAAGGAAAGAAGGAAGACGCGAGAGAGAAGAAGGAAGAGAAGGAAGAGGTGAACGAATACTGAGAAACGGAGGTAGAGAGAGAGAGTTGAGAGGCAGATATCAAAAAGCGAAGGAGGGAGGAATGGATAAGGAGCAAGAACGGAGAAACGAAAGTAAAGGAAAATCAACATAACACAAGAGTGATTTGAGTGGCGTGGCGAGGCGTGGCGAAGGCGAAGGCGCAGTAAGAACGAAAGGGGCGTGTGTCTGTATATGTGTGTGTGTGTGTGTGTGTGGCAAGGATGAAGGAAGGATGGGCTGCGAGAAAGGATGACAGCTTAGAAGAGTTCTGTTGTCACGTACACCTAATAAAGGGAGTACAGGGCTTTTTTTTTTTTCAGAGTCAACCTCATCCTTGTCGACCCTTCCTTTCCCGCGCCTTTTCCTCCCTCCTCTTTGCCTCTTTCTTATTCTCCTCCCTTCAAGTCGCTTAAAACAATATACGTAAGACATGGGTCGTGGTGTAGGCTTCCTCAGGGTTAGGTCTTGTGGGTATATACACCGGGGTTTGTTTGTTTGTTTGTTTGTTTTTTGGTTTGTGTGTTTCTCCTGTTTTTTCTCTTCGCTAGTTTTCTCTTCTTCACTGTTCTCCCTTGGTTTAGTGTTTGGTATTTTTTTTCTTTTTTGTTATATGTTCTCGTATGTTTCTTTCAGTTTTCAAGAGTTTTCCTTCTGGTCTCTACCCTCTCGTGTTTCAGGTTTCGAGTTTCCTTCTGTTCTCTATCCTCTCATGTTTCAGTTTTCAAGAGTCATCCTTCTGTTCTCTATCCTCTCATGTTTCAGTTTTCAAGAGTCATCCTTCTGTTCTCTCCATCCTCTCATGTTTCAGTTTTCAAGAGTCATCCTTCTGTTCTCTGTATCCTCTCATGTTTCAGTTTTCAAGAGTCATCCTTCTGTTCTCTGTATCCTCTCATGTTTCAGTTTTCAAGAGTCATCCTTCTGTTCTCTGTATCCTCTCATGTTTCAGTTTTCAAGAGTCATCCTTCTGTTCTCTGTATCCTCTCATGTTTCAGTTTTCAAGCGTTTCCTTCAGTTCGTGTTCAGTTCTTCCTTCTTCCTTAGCGGGCATTTTCATTTTCACTTGTTTTTCCCCTTGACCTGCTTCCTTTAGTGAGAATAAAAGTTCTCTATCATGTTTTCTTGTGTTCTCTACTTTTCATGCGGTGCGGTATTTTCACTGCATCGCCCGCCCGGACAAAAACACACACTCACAAACACGCACTCACACACAACGCTTGAATTTCAATGAGTGGCCTTGGGCTCACAACACATTGCCTTTCCAATTAAGCAGCGGCACGTTTACGCAACACTGATTCTTAATGTAACACTGCAGCGGGGTCGTGCGACTATGAATTTTGAATACGACACAGCAGGAAGGTTCCCCTAACTACAAAATTTCCGAGGCAACACTGACGAGATCAAGCGCAGCAACACACGCCGAGCCGCACGCTGCCATGCTCCAAAGGCAACACTCACCATGCTCTGCAACATTCATGGTCCCTAACTAATGCACTGTGTGGCTCATAAAACTCGCGTGAAAGCAACACCGAAGTCTTCAAACATAGCAATTACGAGGTCACCAGCAAACACAAAGGCAACACTTGACGTCCTCTGCAACACTCATGCCCTCATTGCGGTAGACGGCACACTGATATCTTGAAAGCAACACCCGAGTCTTCAAACATAGCAATCACGAAGTCAGCAGCAAACACAAAGGCAACACTTGACGTCCTCTGCAACACTCATGCCCTCAATGCGCTAAACGGCACACTGATATCTTGAAAGCAACACCCGAGTCTTCAAACAGTGTATGGAGTCGACACGAAACACAAAAGTAACACTAGGCATGCACTGCAACACTCATGGCCCCAACTACTACACTGTACAGCACACTAAACTCTTGGCAGCTTTTTCCGTCATCTTTTTTTAGCCCTTCTCTTCCCCTCTTTCTTCTTCCTCCTCCTCCATTCACTCATTCTTTACCTCTCCTCCCTCCACGCATGACACAAACAGAACAATCATGAAGTCGCGACGAACCACAAAAAAAGCACTTCCTGGACGACGCATGTCACCCAACACAACATTATTACCATGACAATAACATATAATAACATATACATCAGTTTTATATGAATCACTTGCCGATTATCACGTGGACCACAACAGTAACACTACATTTGTTTACGTATGATATATGTAAGATTACCATAATACTATTTATATTGTATACAGTTCATTTATAGCAACAGAAATTAGGAACCCCAAAAAGATAATAGTGTCGTTACATCTCGAGAAGGAGGAGGAGGAGGAGGAGGAGGAGGAGGAGGAGAAGAGGGAGGAGGAGTGGACCCAACGAGATTATGATGCCTAAGTGCTGGTAGTGAAACGTAAACACTCGCTAGTCGCTGGAGACGTACGATGGAGGAAGAGGACGAGGAGGAGGAGAAGGAAGATGACGAGGAGGAGGAAGAGGAGGAGGAGGAGGAGAAACAGGGATGTAGAACAGTACTTACACACACACAAACACCCCGCCTCACCCACCTCCCGGTGCCACCAATGATGCGCAAGCACCTCTCAGCAGCGAGCTTCTGTCAAGGGGAGCGTCAATACAGCGTTAAACAAATTAGTGAGTTTATAGACACACTGAAGGTAAAGTATAATAACGGAGCAAATAGTATTCATAGTATATTATCTTGATCTGAGGTATGCTGGAATGATTGAAAAGGATGGGATTGTCGTTCACCTAAAATAAAATAAAAAGAGATATAGGAAGAATTGCACTGATAAGCCTTGTATAAACCGTATTAGCCTTGTATTGACGAACGTATTGAATCTCTCTCTCTCTCTCTCTCTCTCTCTCTCTCTCTCTCTCTCTCTCTCTCTCTCTCTCTCTCTCTCTCCTTCTCAGTCTCCCATTCTCACCCCTCTCCCTCCCCCTCTCTCTCCCTCTCTCTCTGACTCGCACACAGAAGGGGGAGGAAAGAGGGATGAGGTGAATCAAGAGGAGATTTTAAACTTTTGCGCCCGGAAAAAATAAACGCCCGAAGGATAAGCGAGAAGTGAGTGATACTGATGACGGGGCGGCTAAAACACCTTCCTCTTCACACACTCGCCGATTTTCACTCCTATATTTTTTAGCATTTTTTCGTTTTTTTAGACTCTCTCTTCCTCCCATTCTTCTTTCTCTCTACTTCCATCTTCCTCTTTCCTCATTCATTTATTTTGCACCTCTTCTACTTTTTCTGTTTTTCCTCCTTTTCATTTTTTTTTTGTCATTTTTAGTCCGTCTCTTTTCCCTACTTTCGTTCACTCATTCTCTCCGCCTCTTTTCCATCATTTTTTTTTTGTCTCTCTTCCTCCCCTCTTCGTTCTTCTTCTTCTTCTTCCTTCCTCTTCTTACTTTCTCTCATTCTCTCTCTTTTCTTCCCCCTTCTCTTTCACAACACCTGGGGATATTTTTTCATCTTTTTATTTTGTATTTTCTTCTTTTATCTCCTCCTTCTTCTTCTTCTCAATCACTCCCCCACTCTCTACCCTTCCCCTTCCACTCACAACCCATCTTCTCCATCGTTTTTTTGTGTCTTCCTCCCCTCTTTCTTCCATCTTCTTCTTCCTCTTCTTATTTTCACTCATCCTATCCTTCTTCTTCTTCTTATGCTTTCTCTTCTTCCTCCTCCTCTATTCAATCATTCTATACCTCTCTCTCCCTTCCTCCTTCTCCCTCACAGCAATCACCTTTCTCTTTCATCATTTCTTTTAGTCATTTTTTGTTTATCTCCTCCTCCTTTTCTTCTTTCTCTGTTCTCTTTCTCTTCCACGTTCGTTTATTCTGTACCTCTCCTCCTTTCCCTCATTTTTTTCTTCTTAGTCTTTTGTTTCTTCTTCCTTCTCCTCTTCCTTCTTCCTCTCTTCATTAATTTATTCTATATTTCTCCTCCTCTCCCTCTCATAACGCTCACAGTCTTTCCCCCCCTCATGTTTTTTTTCTTTCAATGCCCCTTCCTCCTTCTCCTCTTCCTTCTTCCTCCCTTCCCCTCTTCCTCTTCCCCTCATAACACATTTCTTCCTCATTTTTTAGTATTTCTCTTTTTCCTCTCCTTCTGCTTCCTCATCCTCCTTCCTCCTCCTCTTCCTTCTTCCTCTTCCTCCCTTCATTCACTGTATATCTTCCTTCTTCCTCTTCCCCACACAACACATTTCTTCCTCATTTTTTAGTATTTATCTTCTTCATCTCCTTCTTCTGCTTTCTTCTCCTTCTCCCTCTTCTTCTATTCATTCATTCTATCCTCCTCACTCTTCCTCCCCTTCTCCTTTCTTCCATCTACTTCACCAGCTTTCTTTGTTTTTTCCTTTTTTCTTCTCTTCTTTGTTCCATTTCTTTGCTTTTTTTTGTATTTTATTTCACTTTGCCTTCTATCATTTCCTTTCCATTCATTCAATCTGTTCCTCTTCCTCTGCCTTCCTCCCCTTCTCTCCTCCTCCATCCACTGCACAAGCCCTTCTATTTTTTTCCTTCTTTCCTCTCTTTTCTTTATTCCATTTCTTTGTTCTGTCTGTTATTCAATCTTGTTATTTTTCCTTTCCATTCATTCATTCATTCTATCCCCCTCCCTCTTCCTTCATCCTCCATCTTTTGTTTTCTTTTTCCTTCTCTTTTCTTGATTCCATTTTTTTACTCATGTCTTTTATCTAATTCTATCATCTATTATTTTTTCCTCCTTTCACTCATTCGTTCCTCCCCTTCTCCTCCTCCATCCTCTGCACAAGCATTTTATTTTTTCCTTCTTTCCCCACTTTTCTGTATTTCATTTCCTTGCTCTTGTCCTTTATTTAATTTCATCTTCTAATATTTCTTTTTTTTCCAACACGCCACCAGCCGACCGCCAGCCAACCAGACTTTGCTCATTTTCATTCCACTGTTTTTTTTTCAATTTCTTTTTAAATTCTTTGCCTACGTCACTTTTTGGTTGTTGTTTTTGTTTCTTGTCTTCCATACCCTTCCCCTTCCACTCACAACACTTTCCCATCATTTTTTTTTTTGTCTCCTTCTCTCCATTTTCCTTTACTTCCATTCAGTCTTTCTCTCCTTCCCTTCCCACTCACAATGTTTTTTCTCTTCCTTCTTTCATCTTTTTCCTATTCCTCTATTTACTCAGTTTATCCCCCTCCTCCTCTTGCTCCCCTTCTCCTTCTCTCCTCCATCCACTTCACCAGCTTTCTTTTTTTTTCTTTTTTCCTCTTTCCTTTATTCTTTCTTTTACTTAATTCTTTCTTCACTCGGGCACGCCACCACTACCACCACGACCACCACCACCACTACCACCACCACCACCACCACCACCACCACTAAGCCATTCCAAACACTTCTCTCTCTCTCTCTCTCTCTCTCTCTCTCTCTCTCTCTCTCTCTCTCTCTCTCTCTCTCTCTCTCTCTCTCTCTCTCTCTCTCTCTCTCTCTCTCTGACCTTTTTTTCTTTTCTCGCCCTTCTCTTCCCCATTCTCCATCTCTCTCTCTCTCTCTCTCTCTCTCTCTTCCTCTCTCTCTCTCTCTCTCTCTCTCTCTCTCTCTCTCTCTCTCTCTCTCTCTAATAATACTCCTTAATCTGATCTTCTTCCTTCCTCCACTTACTATCCTCCCCTCTCTTCTCCTTCCTTCCTTTATCCTCCTTCTCCTCCTATTCCTGATCCTTTACGCTCATATCCTGATGTCCTTTACTGAACTGCAGGATAAGGGTGACCACAAGGATTGAATTACCTGACCATTACCTCTCCTACCTTCTTCCTTTCCTCCGCCTCCTCTTCCTCCTCCTCCTCCTCTCATGGTCGTTCTGGAGAGTAAAGGAAAGTGGAGATATCCTATTTGGAGTTCGCTACTGTATTTGGGAGGGCAGTTCAGCTCCTCCTCCTCTTCCTCCTCCTCCTCTTCCTCCTTTCTACTAGCCTCACTTTCCATTATATTGTTTCCTTTCTTGTTCTTCTTCTCTTTCCCTTTGTCATCTTAGTTTTGCTCCTTTGTCGCTCTTTCACTCTCTTTTAATTTCTTTCCCATTCTCTTTTTTTATCCCGTCTTCCTTCCTACTGTTCCCACATTCAGTTATCTTTCTTTTCCTTATTCTCCTTCTCTTTCCCTTCGTCATCTTAGTTCTGCTTTTATGTGGCTCTTTCATTTTCATGGCATCTATTTTTCCCATCTTCTTTTTCATCTCGCCTCCTTCCCCTTCTCCATCTATTCTCACATTTCATAATCGCTTCTCTTCGTCTTCCCCTTTCCTTTCCCTTCGTCATCTTAATTCTGCTTCTTTGTCGCTGTTTCTCTCCCACGGCATCTATTTTTCCCATCTTCATTTTCATCACCTTCTTCCTTCCTCTTCTTCTCCCATTCTCACTTCCCATGATCGCTTCCCTTCTTCTTCCCCTCTCCTTTCCCTTCGTCATCTTAATTCTGCTTCTTTGTCGCTGTTTCTCTCCCACGGCATCTATTTTTCCCATCTTCATTTTCATCACCTTCTTCCTTCCTCTTCTTCTCCCATTCTCACTTTCCATGATCGCTTCCCTTCGTCTTCCCCTCTCCTTTTCTTTTGTCATCTTCGTTTTGCTCTTTTGTCGCTCCTTCACTGTCACAACATCTAATTCCTTTTTCCCATTTTCTTTTTCACCTCTCCTTCCTCCCTCTCCTTCACTTCTCACATTCTCACATCCCACTACAGTTTCTTTCCTTTTCCCTCCTCTTCCCCTTCGTCATCTTAATTCTGCTTCTTTGTCGTTCTTCCACTGTCAAAACATCTACTTACTTTACCATCCTCTATTTCATCCTCTCTCCCTCTCCTCTCACATTCTGCCTATCTTCTGCTCCCCCTTTCCTTCCCCTTCTTTATCCTTGTTCTATTTCTCTGCCATTCCTTCTTTTTCTTTTTTTTACGACAAAGGAGACGACACAAGGGCAACAAGAAGAGTGTAGAAAAATAAAGACCGCTACTCACCGCTCCCACTACAGACAAAAGTAAAGATTGGCCAAAAGAGAGGTCAATTTTGGGTTAAGAGGTGTCACTATGTACAGTAATCTTCCTATCCTCCGTTTAACCCCCTCCCCCTTCCTCTCCTCCCGCTCTTTATTCCATCATTTCTTCCTATCTTCTTCCCTTCTCTTTCCTTCCCCTATCTTTGTTTTGCTTCTTTACCCTCACTATATTTAATACCTTTCCCATCATCTTTCTCATACCCTCTCCCTAACTTTTCTCATTAGCACATTACACAATCAACTCTCCTTCTCTTCTCCTTCCCCTCCTCTTTCCCTGTTATATCCTTCTTGCGCTCTTTCCTCATCCCTTCAACTTCAGAGCTTCCTCGTTCTCATCCCCTTTCCCTCATTTCCATTCCTCACATTCTTCCATTCCAAAGTCGCCTCCCTTCCCGTCTCACCCTCTCCCCTCTTCCCCTTCTCCATCCTTGTTCTGCTTCTTTTTCCCCTTCAATATATAAAATAACCTTCCCATCCCCTCTCCCTCTCTCTCCTCCCATTCCATAATCGCCTCCCCTCCCCTCTCACTCTCTCCCCTCTTCCCCTTCTCCATCCTTGTTCTGCTGCTTCTTCACCTTCAATATATAAAACATCCTTCCCATCCCCTCTCCCTCCTCCCATTCCTTAATCGCCTCCCCTTCCCTTCTCACCCCTTCCCTAAAGACCCAAAGCGGAGGAGGAGGAAGAGGAGGAGGAGGAGGAGGGGGAGGGGGGAGGGTCGTAAGGCTGACGACCCTCAATGTACAGCTGTCGGGGTGAAGGAGTGGCTCTAACGACCCCCTAATGAGAGAATGACGACTTTCTCTTATTTTTGTTGTTGTCGTTCAGAGGAGGAAGGAGGGAGGGAGGAGGGAGGGGACTGGGAGGGAGGGAGGGAGGGGAGGATGGGTAGGGAGAGGGAAAGGAGGGAGGGAGTGAGAGGAAGGAAAAAAAAACAGGGAAAGGATGGTAATGATAGCATGGTCAGTCAAGTGTGCGCTTTCTCTCTCTCTCTCTCTCTCTCTCTCTCTCTCTCTCTCTCTCTCTCTCTCTCTCTCTCTCCACCTGCCACCAACACAACACCAATACTGTAACACGCGAGTTAAAAAAAATATAAGAAAAAGTTATTAAAAAAAACGGAACAATGAAATGAAAAAACACACACACAAACCTTACAGCAGACAAAGCGTGGGAAATGAAAAACAACAGAGATCCAGAAAAAAGAAATGGGAAGCGATGGAAAAAAAATCATAAAAACAATAGAAAAAAGAATGGAGGGATAGGGGACTAAAGAACAGGGGAGGAAATTAAAGGTGAGAGAAGGAGATTAGAGGAGAGAGGAGAGGAGAAAATAAAGAGGAGGAAAGGAAAAGAAAGGAAAGGAAAGGAAAAGAAAGGAAAGGCAAAGAAAGGAAAGGAAGGGAAAGGAAGGAAAGGAAAAAGAAAGAAAGGAAAGGAAAGGAAAAGAAAGGAAAGGAAAGGAAAGGAAAAGAAAAGAGAAGAAAAAGAAGGAAAGGAAAAGAAAGGAAAGGAAAGGAAAAGAAAGATAAGGAAGAAAGAGGAAAAAGACGAGAGAATAGGAAAATAATTACGAGAAGACAAAGATGAATAGAACAGAATAGAACAGCAAGACATAGAAGAATAAATGAGGAAAAGGGAAAGAGAAGACTGCAAGGAGACGAAAGGAGAAGAGAGGAAAACAGAGGAAAGGATAGAAGAAGGAAACAGGAGATGGCAAGAAGAGAGGAAAGGAAAAGAGCAGAAGAGAGGAGAGGAAAGAGAAAGAAGTAAGTGGAAAGAGGGTAGAGGGGGGAGGAGAGGAAAAAAACAAAGCAGTAAAAAAAATAAGAGGAAGAGGGAAAGGGGAGAGGAAAGGAGAGGAAAGCTGAAGAGAAGAGAGGAAAAAGAAAGAAGAAAGAAGAGGAAAGAGGGTAGAGGGGAAAAAGGAAAACAGAACAAAGTCGTAAAAAAAATAAAAGAGGGAGAGGGAAAGAGGAGAGGAAAGAAGAGGAAAGCTGAAGAGAGGGGAGGGAATGAGAGAGCAGAAGAAAGAGAAAACATTGTAGAGGGGGAGGAGGAGGGAGAGGAGAGGAGAGGAGAGAAAGAGAGAGGGAGGGAGGGAGGGAGCGTGATGGAAGAGCAATTATTATAGTAAGGCCAATTTCCACTTTCCCTCCCCCTCGTGTGATGGCATGGTGCGCTGCTGCCATCTAGCGGCGGAGAGGGAGGCGGAAAGGAGCGAGGGGCGGCGCGGCAGAGAAAAAAGAGAAGAGGAAAGCAGGAGAGCGAAGGAATGAGAAGGGAAACGGAATTGAAAGAGAAGGGGTCGCCAAGAAACTGTATAAGTAGATAGGGAGAAGGGACGGAAGAGGGAACGAGGGGAAATGGATGAAAGAGAACAGGAAGGAGAGGGAAATCGTAAGAGAAGGAATAAGGGAAGAAGAGAGGAGATAACAAGGGAAAGGAAAGAATGGGAAGGAAGAGGATAGAAAACGAGGGGAAATGGAAGAAAAAGAGGGAGGTAGAGTGAACGAGAAGGAAAGGGAACGAGGGAAGAAGGAATAATTAAAATGGAAAAAGAGGGAGGTGGCGTGAACAAAAAGGAAAGGGGAACGGAAAGAGAAGGAATAATTAAAAAGTGAATAGAAAACAAAGGGAAATGAAGAGACCGAGAGGGAAGAAGAGGTAGGGGGAGGATGTGAGGGGAGAGAATGAATGAATGAAGGGAGATGGAGAGGGAAGAAGAGGGAGGGAGAGGATGTGAGGGGAGAGAAGGAATGAATATGGAAAACGAAAGACAGGAAGAAAACAGAAAAGAGAAAATAAACAGTTAAATAGCAAGACAGAGAGGGAAGAAGGGACACGGAGGAATATAATGCGAGATAAGTGCAAGAAGTGAAACATAACCCAGAGAGAAAACAGGATGAAGGAAGGAGAGAGGGAAGAGGAGAAGGAAACGTGGAGAGGAAAAGGGAAAGAATACGGAAGGAAATACGAAGATGGAGAGAGAGAGAGAGAGAGAGAGAGAGAGAGAGAGAGAGAGAGAGAGAGAGAGAGAGAGAGAGAAGGGACACGAAATGAATGCAAGAAAGGAGATAAATAGACGAAACGAATCAGAAAAGAGGAAGAGAAGAGGAGGAGGAGGAGCAGGAAGAGAAGGAAGAAACAAATGAGAAACGAAAACGGGAGAAAGGACACGATAGGAAATGCGGGTAATGGAGAAGAAAAAGGATTAAGAGAGAACAGGTAAGAAAGGAGGAGGAAGCGAAGGAAATCAAGAAGGCGAAGAGAAGGTAAACAGGAAAACAAGAAAGAAACAAATGAGAAGCGAAAACGGGAGAAACGATATGATGGGAAATGCGTTTAATGGAGGGGAATGAAGAGGAAAGGAGGGGAAAAAAGGAGGGAGGGAAAGGTAAGGTGGAGGAAACGAAGGAAATCAAGAAGGCGAAGAGAAGGTAAACAGGAAAACAAGGAAGAAACAAATGAGAAACGAAAACGGGAGAAACGATGTGATAGGAAATGCGGTTAATGGAGGGGAATGGAGAGGAAAGGAGGAGGAAAGAAGGGAAAAAAGAAGGGAGGGAAAGGTAAGGAGGAGGAAATAAAGGAAATCAGGAAGACGAAAGAGAAGCGACAAAAAAAGAAAAAAGAAAAAGAAAACAGAAAACGGAGGATATAAAAGCTCTACTCAGTCATTAGAAACAAAAATAAAAATAGAGAAACTACGCAGCGAATAAATAAATGAATAAATAAATAAAATAAAACCAATACAATAAAATAAAGCGAATAATACAAAAGATAAAATAAAAGTGGCAGAGGTGAAGCAAAATGTGAAGTTTATACCTCTCTCTCTCTCTCTCTCTCTCTCTCTCTCTCTCTCTCTCTCTCTCTCTCTCTCTGGGTACCTATACAGTTTTATTTTGGCTTGTTTCAGTGATGTGTCTTTCGCGGGGTCGATGTGAAAAGTTTTAATGAGAAAAAAATGGTGTGTGTATTATGAGAGAGGGAAAAGATGAAACGGTGTGTGTGTGTGTGTGTGTGTGTGTGTGTGTGTGTGTGTGTGTCATAGGAAAGATGAATCGATCCAGGACATGTTTCATTATGGCACAAGACACGCCTTCCATTCACACGCGCATTGCTGGGCCTAATCCAATGACAAAAACAAGCGTACACAAGGCTATACTGCAGGGGAGGAGGGAGGAAGGGGAAGGAGGGGGTCGATTGGAGACGTGGGGGGGCGATGATGTGATTCGCTGCGCCGCGTCAGCCTCAAAAGACGGTGAGGAACTGCTTTCATTTTCGTTACTCAGGCGACGTTCAGGAAGCGTCGTACGTTCACCCATTCAGAAGCACAGCAATCACGGCCCCGCGCTGCCACACTGCTGTTCCGGTACGGCCTCGCTGTGTCGCTGTGGCCGGGTTCGAATCTCATTGGAAGTTCCGCTCACGTCCGCCGCTCCCCTCATCCCGTCTAGCCTAACACCACCGCCGCCTCCGCCACCACCACCGCAGCCGCATAGCCAAGAGGCGCATCAATATCTGTTAAAGTTCATTAAATTAGACGCGTTGTCATTTCAGCGCGGGAGGCAAGCGAGCACCAGAAATAGCAACAGCAGCAGCAGCAACGCTAAACAATAACAACAACACAGCAGCCGCAACAACAGCAGAGTAGAATAACAAGTCTCACATTGCTTTCTGACCGAGGTGACACTCCACGCCATTACCATGACTCATGTTACTTCGACGTGGCAAAGCGTTACGATGCTCTGACTTAACCGCTCTATTATATCTCTCCACTCGGCTTCACTTTCCCGGCCAGCGACTCATGTACCGAGATAGCAAATACGAAGCCGGCGAGACTCCCAGCGAGGCGACCGCGCGGTAGTGATGTGTTGGAGCGCGGGGACACACATTACAAACTTCACGTGTAATGCAGAATCCTTCTTTATTAAGCCGGGGAGATGATAATACAGATGGAGTCGCTAATGGGTTGCCAGCCTCGAAGAACAAGTCAAAATCAACGTTACTAATGGTGATAATGAAGCTCAAGCGGGTGGTGGTGCATGAGGACACACACACACACACACACACACACACCGTAATGCAATACAGAATCCTTGTACATACACAGTGCAGGGGAATAGTAACACTTCAGTTACTAACGTATTACTAGCCTCGAATAAAAGTCACAATCAACGTCAATATGGTGGTAAATAAAATAAAATAAACTGGTAATGAAGCCCAACAGTAAACAACCTCAACGGCCAGTTCTCCAATTATCATTTAACAAGCGACCAACAAAATAATCCAACTCTAAGTCAGTCACCTTCCCTGCATCATAATAACACACAGGTAGCATCATATACACCTTACTTAACTACCTATGATATAAAAACAGGAATAACTTACCTGGGAAACACGAAGAGCAGGTGGCGGCAATGGTTATGGCTGGCTGGTGGACTCCGGCAACTCTCTCCTCACACTTCTCTTACTTCTTTTTCACTTTTTCTTCTTCCAGTCACTTATTTACACTAGCCGCTTCGTGCACAGTTCCAGGCATGATATGGGGGCGTATTGGGCGGCGTGAGGGTGTGTGCGTGTGTCTTGTGTCACAGAAAAGGCGAGAAACACAAGAGGGATGTCTCACTGTTGGGGTGGTTACTGTCATGAGTGTCCCCCCCCCCCCCTTCCTCGGCCTCCCTCCAGGTGAAGGTCACGATGCGCAACGCTGAGAACTGGCGGAGTGCTGCAAAAATAACAATAAAATCAGTTTTGGGATAAGGCAGGAGCAAGAGTATTGGGTTATTTATATCATATTTACTTGTCATTTGTCTTATTTGTATAGTAATTTGCCGTTCCTTCTTCGTCACTGTCCTTTTTCTTCTTTATTTAATTTCACTATTCACAACAGATATATATTAACGATGGAGCAGAATTACGAAATTATTTATATCATATTCACTTTTCACGTGTGTTTTTTTTTTTTTGTAATATAGCAATTCCCATTTTTTTTCTCCCTTTAAGTGTCTTCGTTTTACATATTTTCTCTATTTCATAACTCGTATCTAATAACGAGGGAGCAACAGTGTCAAATTAATCATATCATATTCACTTTTCACGTGTTTATTTTTAGGATAGGAATTCCCCTTTCCTTCTTTCTTTACGTCTCTTCGTTTTACATATTTTCGCTTTTTCACGACGCGTATCTAATAACGCTGCATCCAGGAAGAATATCAAATTATCTATATCCTTATTTTTCACGCGTCCTTCTTCTTCTTCTTCTTCTTCTTCTTCTTCTTCGTCGTCGTCGTCGTTTTTTCATGTAATTTCACTAATCAGTAACAGTAACAGCAAATTTTATTATATTTAGGAGGCGGTGACTGAGTGGTCGGTGTGCAAGTGCGGTGTAATGGAGAACCCAGGTTGAAGTCGTGTCCGCCGCTACAAGCTGACACTTTTCAATCATCATCGAGTAATCTCAGACGACCCACCTGCTCTCTGATGACCATACACCAACAAGGACTGGCGAAACTCTCTAAAGAAGATAAAAAAATGCGCTCGGGGGGGGGCAGCACGAGCCAAGCAAGATGACGCCATTATAAAACTCTTGCCTCCATCACTAACGGGCTGGGGCCAACCAACAGGCCCAACCAATCATGAAAGCCTAACGTCGCCAAAGGCCGAACCTAACAAAAACAAGAGTAAGCGTTTCAGTAGCAATTGGGTATAGCTTAACAGTAGACCCTAGCCGAGTAAACACGAGTGCCAGATCAAAAGAAGCACCTCAATATGTGGTGTGGGAGATAAATAAGGAGCTTCAGCGTTTTACTAGTGCTGGGAGGATTATGTTCGGTCAGCAAACCTTGGGACGAAGCGGATATTAGAAACGGCAACAAAGAGTATGGATTTTTTTTTTTTTTTATCTACGAGGAAAAAGAAATGTCTGAAAAAAAATTGCAGCAGGGGACAATGTTAATATTTTACAATGCCCGGACGATAAACGGCGAGTACATAAACTAACGAGCGGGAATACATGCCAGAGGCGCTACACGAGTAATTAAATCAAACAATAATTAATTAAGGCGCCGCGGCAGCATTGTGTAATCTGCTAATCGGTTTACATTTCAATAACCATTTTTTTACTTATCCATAAACTTATATAAAGAAGATATTAAACAACTAATTGCGCTCTCTCTCTCTCTCTCTCTCTCTCTCTCTCTCTCTCTCTCTCTCTCTCTCTCTGGTAAGTGGAATGTACGGAGAGAGAGAGAGAGAGAGAGAGAGAGAGAGAGAGAGAGAGAGAGAGACTGTCGAGGGATGAAGAAAAATAAGCCGCCAAACCGTCTCTCCTTTCATTTTTGTTTGTTTGTTTGTTTGTTTATACGCCTTTTTTTTCTCGTTTTCGCCTTTCCACGCTTATGGTGCTTAGCGTGCAAAGTGAGTCTCGTGCCGAATTAATTGTTATGTAAATTTCTCTCTCTCTCTCTCTCTCTCTCTCTCTCTCTCTCTCTCTCTCTCTCTCTCTCTCTCTCTCTCTCTCTCTCTCTCTCTCTCTCTCTCTCTCTCGCAGGCTATGATTATTATTTCATGTTTCATTCATTAGATTTTTTTTTTTTTGCTTCGTTATTTTCTTTTTTATTCATTCAAACGAGGCAGCAGGTCTCGCGCTGTTTATTGTAATGTGTGTGTGTGTGTGTGTGTGTGTGTGTGTGTGTGTGTGTGTGTGTGTGTGTGTTTTATTTACAATTTTCGATGCCTGCAGACAAGAACGACAGGCAACAGTAGTAGTAGTAGTAGTAGTAGTAGTAGTAATGGCAGTAGTAGTAATGGTAGTAGTAGTAGTAGTAGTAGTAGTAGTAGTAGTAGTAGTAGTAGTAGTAGTAGTAGTAATGGCAGTAGTAGTAATGGTAGTAGTAGTAGTAATGGTAGTAATAGTAGTAGTAGTAGTAGTAGTAGTAGTAGTAGTAGTAGTAGTAGTAGTATAGTAGTAGTAATAGTAGTAGTAATAATGATAAAAATAATAATATTAATAAAAATAATAATATTAATAACAACAACAACAACAACAACGGCAATATAGTTATGTGCCTACAGTAATTCCGTTTTAACACAAAGCCGCGTGACATAAAGTGTTGTTCAAAGGATACACGCAATAGTGCAGCGTTCCTGTGTGGCTTTAATTTATATCGTTTGTGTGTGTGTGTGGGTGGGTGTGGGTGTGGGTGTGCGTGTGCGTGTGCGTGTGTGTGTGTGTGTGTGTGTGTTCCTGTTCCTTCCTTTCTTCCAGTCATCCTTCCTTTTTCCTTCTTTTCTTCCTTATTCCTTATGAGACTAATCTTGTGTGTGTGTGTGTGTGTGTGTGTGTGTGTGTGTGTGTGTGTGTGTGTGTGTGTGTGTGTCTTTACGTAGTTGTTTAAATCTAGTTGTAGTATGCATAATCTGGGCTCTATAAGCTCACATTATCCTGTCTACATATTTTCATTTATCTCTAACTTTGAAATCATCCATCTTCTTAGCTCTGATTATCTCCGCTTCTCGACAATTCCAAGTTTCAATATTCATATCTTGTGAAAGCCAAACTTCTTCACGTCCTTTTTCTTCTTACATTTCCACAAACTTGCACACCCTTTTGATACAGCGGCGGCAGCTCGAAGGGGTTTTCCTAGACGCGTGTGAAAGGACTGTATAGAAGCTCAACACTCCCACCACCAACAACCGCAGTGTGACGGAACGATCAGCAGACCAGGCAGCAGCAACCATCCATAAACTTAGCATATTCTTAAACATTTCGGCGCCAGAGCACACACAGTTGACAAGGTTTTCGTAGGCGTAGTGTGCATTTCCATCGAAAGTTTTATGATCCTGGTGGTAATTTGGTAAAGCTTCTTCTGTACCATGAACGTAAAAGAAAAGTCATGAAAACCCGATAAATCTTCTTTTCCACCTTTAGAGACAGATGATGATGATGATGATGATTGGGGTGGAGGTGACGAATGCAATTAAAAGAAAAGGCTCAAAATGTTGCAGCTAGAAATACTTATATACCTAGGTTCGTGGTATTGCTGTGAATGAGAAACCTTCACCACCACAAGCGTCTGGGAATAGCAACCTTACTAAGCGTCACCTTGAATTTTCAGAAGCCAGATCAAGGTCGCGTCTCTGCCTTAAAGGAACGAGAAAACGGGCATATCACAACTTCCTCTGCAACACAAACAAATCGCATAAACCTTACCGCCGACCGTCTGGGAGGAGCGGCGGAGGAGGGAAGGAAATCGTTGGTATCCAGGAAGGCGAAACTCGACCTGAATACACTGAAAGGATATTTTTTGCATGGCTGCCTCTCGCCTCTTATCAGTTGTTGCTGGCGGCCAAGTTTGTGGATATCTCGCATGCGCAGGACGAGAGCTTCTATTGAGGCGGAGAAGAGCTTATTGGTGAACAACTTCCTTTGAAAGACTTTGCGGTCAGTATTCTTGGATGCCTCAGAACCTTGCATCAGCTATTTCCAAACGACAAAAAAGGAGGTTAATAGGGTTTTAAGGAGTGTCTCTTGGCTTAATGGTACGGTAGATAGGTCTGACTACCGCCATGGAGGGTCACTCATAATACTACCCCTGAAGACGCCCAAAACTCCGAGGAAAGCCTTGTCATGTATGTGAGTTTGAGCCACAAAAGTTAAAGAAAAAGGCTCGAAGAGTTTTTCATGCAGCAACACTTCAGGTTTATGTCACGGCAACACCTGCACCAGCACCACCACCACCGCTACATCCTCCTCAACTATTATGCAAAGTGGTGTCAGGTCTATAAGAGGCTTAGGTGCGTCCAAGCGGCGTCCAATTCTTTGCTCTCGTGAATGACCTTGTATGTGTTGTGTTCCCGCGAGATATTTATTGGTGGCTTTTATCACGCTGACCTCTGCACCGACCAGGAGGCACGAGGGGGTGGAGAGAGAGAGAGAGAGAGAGAGAGAGAGAGAGAGAGAGAGAGAGAGGAACACGCACTCAAACTCACTCACACACACACACACACACACAAACGCGATCGCTTGCCCGAGTATGAATTTCGATGTTTTCCTATATGTTTTCTCTCTCTCTCTCTCTCTCTCTCTCTCTCTCTCTCTCTCTCTCTCTTCTATCTATCTATCTATCTATCTGTCTGTCTGTCTTCCTATCTCTTTCTGCTCAGCTGGACTCGTGCGCGGAAACCTGTTATTCCCTTCACACCCTTATTTAAAATTGTGTGGGGGGTTGTTGTTGTTGTTGTTGTTGTTGTTGTTGTTGTTGTTGTTGTTGTTGTTGTTGTTGTTGTTGTTGTTGTTGTTGTTGTTGATGATGATGATGATGATGATGATGATGATGATGATGATAATGATGATGATGATAGTTGGTGCTGTCATCATCATTATCATTGATAGTTATTAATATCATTATCATCATCATCATCATCATGACTTTCATTACCATCCATTCATACATACATACATACATACATACATACATAAGCATACATATACACAAACAAAAATTCATGCAGACAGTGAGTGTATATACCTACCCACAGACTCCCTCTCCCTCCCTTCCCCCTCTCCTCCAAACGTTACTGAGAACGCATAACACCCCCTCCCCCCTCAGTACACACACACAAACTTCCCCTACCCCCCCTTTACGAAGAACAACTGTCTTCTTAATTAATAAAAATCCACCTCCACCTGACTCGTGTGTATACTGCGGCCCTTCTGTGTGTGTGTGTGTGTGTGTGTGTGTGTGTGTGTGTGTGTGTGTGTTGTTGTTGTTGTTGTTGTTCTCTTTCGCAACCATGCCACGGACCTATGTATATATGTATTTCTAGCTACAAAGTTTTGAGTCATTCATTTTCATGGCAATCACCACCTCCATCCCCAGTTATTATCATCGTCATCATCATAATCATTATCATCAGCATTATCATCATCATCATCACCTCCACTATTCTCACCCTCTTCTCTTCCAACATCATAACCACCATCATCATCATCACTGCCACCACTCTCTCTATACTCTTCCTCCTCACCATCATCACCACTACCATCACCATCATCACCATTCTCACTATACTCTTCCTCCTCACCATCATCACCACTACCATCACCACCATCACCACTACAGACACAATTATTATCATCCCAACGACTACCATCACGTCCCTTCTACCATTTCCCTACCCCTCTATCCCCCCCCCCCCTACACCACCACCACCACCACTCGAGATATGGATAGGTGTGTGTATATGTCGTTTGTATGTATGTATGTACGTATGTATGTATATATGTATGGTCGCAGCAACGCTCACCCCGTCGCCTACACGTGGTCAGTACAGGAAAGAGATGGAAGAAAATGATGTAAAGCTGTCGAGTCTGATTCTTGTCGAGAGTCACCTACGTGTGATGCAAGTCTTTGGTTTGTTTCGTTTTTTCGAGTACCGCTATCGTGGAAAAAAAATAATAAATAGATAAATAAATAAAGTAAAGGCATCTCACTTTTTCCCTCTGTTTATCTCTCTATCTATCTATTTATCTACTTATCTATCTATTTATCTACCTATCTATCTATCTGTCTATCTATCTATCTATCTATCTATCTATCTATCTATCTATCTATCTCTTTCATCAGCAAAAATAAAGCATGCTAGGATTGGATGGACGACCGGAATACATCATGAGGAACACAAAAGCTTGATCGGTCCGCATCTACATAAAAATAAAATCAAACAAAATTTTAAAAAGTCGTGCATGTGCCACCTGTATTTTAAATGTGATAGTTATACAGATGTACAAACACTTCTAAAAACACACACAAAAAAAGTACAAAAACAAATGAGAGAAAAAGAGAAAGAACAGACGAACGAACGAACGAACAAACAGGCAAGACAAGGCAAGACGGACAGACAGACATGCGGACAAACAGACACGAGGGAATTAATCCTCGGAGCAGACACTCGGCTATTTCTCTCGCCCTTCCTTTTTACACGCCCGCCTGTCGCTACCTGTCGGCTAAACTTTCGCGTCAGGCTGGAGTCGACTGTAGCGGCGCCTCGTCCCTCGTGCCCTCCTCTTTTTCACAGGGAAGCGGCGGGAGGAATTCAGGGACGGCGGCAGCGTTAACTTTCCAGGAGTGTTTAGCTTTAAGGGGACACAGTACATACATTTATCTGCCTCTCTAACATAGCCGGCAACTCTTAGTATTTTTATGTATTCACGCTATGATGATTTCTTTAATTTGGGGACATCGACATCGTTTTACTTTGCAGGGACATTTATTTGACTCTGAACACGGGACTCAAATCTTAGTATTATCATGTCTCCACGCTATACTGGCATGATTTATAGTTTGCTTAATTCAGGGATGTCGCCAGCGCTGTACTTTCCATGAGGTTGCTTAGTTTTAGGAGACATAGTACATCCATTTGCATTTACATGACTCTTTAACTCTGGTGCCAAGGCTTAGTATTATCAAGTATTCACGCTACACTGGCACGATTTCAGGGTTCTGTTTATCATTACTGTTGTTTGCTGTTGTGTTGTTGTGTTCTTCATGGTATTCCTTCTGATGTTGTTGATTGTTTTCCCTGACATCACACTCACAAACACTGACACCTGAAACTTTTTTTTTCTGTAGATACGCGCTGTGGGTTTTCCGCATTACTATTGTTGCTGTCGGTCTTGTTTGTTGGTTGGTTGGTTGGTCGACTGATCTTTTTATTTCCATTTGTCATTTCCTTCTGTCGCCACACTAAGTATCACGGTATAGGAATGTAGATTCAAGGCGTCTATTGAAGCTCATTTTGTTGTTCTTGTTACTCCCGGGTTTTTTTTTTTTGTTTTTTTTTCTGCTGTTGTTGTTTCTCTTGTCTGTATATTATCATCAACACGCAATAGGACGGTGGCTTCATGGCCTCTGTTGTTACTCTTGTTTCTACTGTAATTCCTGTTCTTGGCTTCTGTTATCGGCACACTAAATATAATCAATAAAGGTACCGCAGTGGGAAGGTGATCGCAAGGCTTCCGTTGTGGCTGCTTTTGTGTTGTTCTTGTTCCCGCTATTGTTTCTTTTCCCATCGACACCTCGGCGCGGCCACAAAATATTACCTTACACACTCTGATAGGAGGAGGACGTCACGGCTGTAGTGTTATCGTTATCGGTCGCGTGTTTGTTGGTATTGGTATTAATACTCTGGTTGTTATTTTCCGCTGTCCCAATGGCGCTACAACTAAAGCGTCACTGTGCACAAGTTAAAGTAATAATATTTTAGTATGGTTTTGGTGGTAATACTTATGCTATTTGACTGTTATTGTTCCTTGCTGTTTGGTAGGTTCCTTCTCTTTTTAACATTCCTCTCTCTCCCCCTCCCGCAGCCACCCGCCTGCTCCCCGCCGGCCACACGCCCCTCCTGGAGTTCTCTTCCCCCCGCTACTGCGCCGCACTGCCCGAGGACAGGCCCCCAGGCGGCACCGTCACCACCGTCACCGCCACCCACAGACACGGTGAGGCGACACACACAATCACACTCACAGACCATCACGATACCATCACTAACACCCCTCCTTGATGCTTACATGTGTAACGGTCGTCCACTGCGCCTCTGCCAATGCTCGTGGTCCCTCACTAGGCATGAATGGACGGGACGTTGCCCAGGATAGCAGGGAAGGGCGAGGCTGCCGCGTAATAAAGGGATTCAGAATCGACAGTAAAACGAAACCTAAAACATTTATGAGAAAGACGGAATGAATAAGACCTGCAACGTGCCACGTATTGCTTCGTGAATTTTATATTGAATTGCAGTGAGAAAATAAATAACTGACTTTATGTTTGTAACATTTAAAATGAATTTAGCATTAGCACACACACACACACACACACACACACACACACACACACACACACACACACACACACACACAAATATATATATATATATATATATATATATATATATATATAGATATATATAGATATATATATATATATATATATATATATAATTTCTGAATTTCAAACATGGTGTTGCCGGAAAATCTCTTTAAAAACAAATAAGGGTATCGGCAAGCAGGCTGTAGGCTGGACAGGATGCAGGGAAACACGTGAATTCTACGAAAAGGATTTTCAGTAAATTTTCAGGAAAAGATTTCAGCTTTTGCGTGAGAAATAACGACAACATTTTCATTTAGGGGAGCGAGGGATAAAAGTCAAGAGAAATGTTGGTAATATTTTTAACAAATTACTTTAGGCAGGAGTTAGAGTTAGACTGACAGATAATTTTGCCTTTGTAATTGCATGAGCCGCTTCTCTGCTTTTGATGGCACGATATAAAGCGAAAAAGCGCAATTGTCTAAACTCTAAAGCATGAGTCAGAACATGTGTTTGCTGTGCCCGGAAGTAAACACCTCGGTGATGCAGTGTTTATCATAAAAAAAAAACAAGAAAAGATGATCCCATTCTTTGGCTGCTTCATGCCAGGTGGAGACCTACGACACGCACGCGGGACAGAAGGGCAAGAAAGTAACTTTTTTTTACAGTTTAAGCTTAATGGGATTGGAAAAATAAAGTGATCTCTACATCAGGTATGTTTCCAAGGTAATCAAGGATACTAATACTTTTTACAACATGATAAGAAATGAATAGACTGAACCGTGACACATGCTACACTTCGATAGTTCTGTACACTAAAATAGCATTATCATCACAAATCTAAACAGAACATGAATCTCAAATAACAATGAAGTGTAAACCCAACCTTGATTATGATGAAAACTTACTAGGGAGATGATCAGGAATGTCGCCATGCGGAAAACACAAGACATCACACAAGGCGAACACGTGACCCGAGGCAAAGGAAAAGGATGGGATGGGAAGGGAAGGGATGGGATGGGAAGGGAAGGAAAGGGAAGTGATTGCATGGGAAGGGAAGGGAAGGGATGGGTAGGGAAGGGATGAGTAGGGATGGGAAAGGAAGGAGAGGGAAGGAAAAGGATGGGATGGGAAGGGAAGGGAAGGGAAGGGATGGGATGGGAAGGAAAGGAAAGGGAAGGGAAGGGATTGCATGGGAAGGGAAGGGAAGGGATGGGTAGGGAAGGGCTGAGTAGGGATGGGAAAGGAAGGAGAGGGAAGGAAAAGGATGGGATGGGAAGGGAAGGGAAGGGAAGGGATAGGATGTGAAAGGAAGGAAAGGGAAGTGATTGTATGGGAAGGAAAGGGAAGGGATGGGTAGGGAAGGGATGAGTAGGGATGGGAAAGGAAGGAGAGGGAAGGAAAAGGATGGGATGGGAAGGGAAGGGAAGGGAAGGGAAGGGATGGGATGGGAAGGAAAGGGAAGTGATTGCATGGGAAGGGAAGAGAAGGGATGGGTAGGGAAGGGATGAGTAGGGATGGGAAAGGAAGGAGAGGGAAGGAAAAGGATGGGATGGGATGGGAAGGGAAGGAATGGGAAGGGAAGGGATGGGAAGGGAAGGAAAGGGAAGTGATTGTATGGGAAGGAAAGAGAAGGGACGGGTAGGGAAGGGATGAGTAGGGATGGGAAAGGAAGGAGAGGGAAGGAAAAGGATGGGATGGGAAGGGAAGGAATGGGAAGGGATGGGATGGGATGGGAAGGAAAGGGAAGTGATTGCATGAGAAGGAAAGGGAAGGGATGGGTAGGGAAGGGATGAGTAGGGATGGGAAAGGAAGGAGAGGGAAGGAGAAGGATGGGAAGGGAAGGGAAGGGAAGGGATGGGATGGGATGGGATGGGATGTTAAACCTATAGGCACCTTAGTTCCCCCGTTTGAAAAGTCTCTCGTAGAAGTTCCTGGGATTTTCATGGACTGTTTTCTGATCCTATTTTTTTTTACAGCAGAGGAGTCAGTTCAAGGGCATAAAAAAAAGGAAGCAAATGTGAAAAAAAAAAAGCCCGCTACTCACTGCTCCTAATTCTACACAAATACGCATCTTGAACGGGAAACTCCTAAATGGAAACTCGGCTAATCTTCGCTGTGGGCTTGGAAAATAGTCGTAAGGGAGCCCGATACGTTTAAAAGAAAATGGACCTCATCACCGTCCTTTCAACTATTGCAGATATGACACTCAATTTTAGGATACACGATTCTCAAAACCACGCGATCTGTATTCATTGCCCTTTGTGACCAACCAGTAGATAAGCAAATGCAACAAAGTGGCAATCTATGAAGAACAGGTGAAGTAAAAAACAACACAATACCAGATGGAGAGATTAAATTAGAACCTTTGACGGGACAGGATGGAGTGTACAGAGAGAGAGAGAGAGAGAGAGAGAGAGAGAGAGAGAGAGAGAGAGAGAGAGAGAGAGAGAGAGAGAGAGAGAGAGAGAGAGAGAGAGAGAGAGAGAGAGAGAGAGAGAGAGAGAGAGAGAGAGAGAGAGAGAGAGAGAGAGAGAGAGAGAGAGAGAGAGAGAGAGAGAGAGAGAGAGAGAGAGAAAACGTTACCAAGCCTTTGCCCTGGGGTGAAAATAGAATAATGATGATGATAATAATGATGATGATGATGATGATGATTACAGCGCAGCATAAATCACGAGGACAGGAGGTTTTTTTGATTGTCTACTGTAAGCCACGAATCGAACCCGAACCCTGGGCTTGCAGACTTCATACTAAAATCGTTATCCAGTTCAAACCTAGAGAATTTATTTACAGCCGTCACTTGTGCTGCATTTGAAATGAAAAACACGACACGGCTCGCCTTGACCACTCAAAAGAAAAAAAATGTTCATCCAACACACAACCGTTCCCACCTCGTTAAAGATACACCGCCTTCTCAGTTTGTGGCGGACATGTTGGCTAATAATGTAACACAACCTTGCCGCCTGCCAGTCCCGCCGTGTCAGGTAGATGGTGGAGGAACAAAAAGAAATGAAACGAGGTAACCTGTGTGACTGTGTGTAGGAGGGAGGTGGGAGGAGAGGGGGAACGAGGTACTTCAATATTTACTTACTTTGTCTGTGTCTGTCTGTGTGAGGGGAGAGGGGGGCGTCCGTGTGTGTGTGTGTGTGGAGTAAGCGAGTGTCCTGCTAGTACTGAGAACACGAAAACTATCCGTCCGCGAGAAACGGGAAACAAATCATTAATACAAATCTTTACCGTCCCAATGCCCGCCTTCCACTCCCTTTCCATCATCCGTTCATCTGTTCCTTCATTCACCCTCTCTCCTTCCTCCCCCAATCCCTGCCTTCCCTGTTCTTTCTTCCATCCTTCTGTCCCTTCATTCACCCTCTTTCCTTCCTCCCCTAATCCCTGCCTTCCCTGTTCTTTCTTCCATCCTTCTGTCCCTTCATTCACCCTCTTTCCTTCCTCCCCTAATGCCTACCTCCTTCGTTCCTTCTTCTTCCATTTCTCTGTCCCTTCAATCACCCTCTTTCCTTCCTCCCCTAATGCCTAACTCCTTCATCCATTCTTCTTCCATTTCTCTGTCCCTTCAATCATCCTCTTTTCTTCGTCCCGTAATGCCTACCTCCTTCATCCCTTCTTCTTTTTACATTTCACTGTCCCTTCAATCCCCCTCTTTCCTTCCTCTCTTAATGCCTGACACCTTCATCCCTTCTTCTTCTTTTTCTCTGTCCCTTCAATCACCCTCTTTCCTTCCTCTCTTAATGCCTGACTCCCCCGTCCATTCTTCTGCTTCCATCCTTCTGTCCCTTCAATCACCCTCTCTATTGCCACCTTTCCTCTCCTTTCCCTCCCTCTCTCCCGCAATACTAGTCCCCCGTACTCTATTATGTATTCGGAGTTTTCGGCAGGCGCACTGATGCATGATTCCTCCCTCCTCATATCCCTTGCACGGGTTCGCTCTGTTGTGTGAATGTCTCGCCCGAGATGATATTTCGAAACACAAAGGCAAGCGGTGCAGGTCCAAAGAGTGTACTGTGACGTAGGTGTATAATTCATCATATCTACTGTATACCTTTTGTGAGAGAGAGAGAGAGAGAGAGAGAGAGAGAGAGAGAGAGAGAGAGAGAGAGAGAGAGAGAGAGAGAGAGAGAGAGAGAGAGAGAGAGAGAGAGAGAGAGAGAGAGAGAGAGAGAGAGAGAGAGAGAGAGAGAGAGGAAAAAAAGAAGAGAAAGCGCACACGACTTCGCTTTAATTCAATTTGAGAGAGAGAGAGAGAGAGAGAGAGAGAGAGAGAGAGAGAGAGAGAGAGAGAGAGAGAGAGAGAGAGAGAGAGAGAGAGAGAGAGAGAGAGAGAGAGAGAGAGAGAGAGAGAGAGAGAGAGAGAGAGAGAGAGAGAGAGAGAGAGAGAGAGAGAGAGAAAACCTGATGAAATTTGCGGTGTGAGAAATTCCATCTCGTTTTAAGTGAGAAAAATACGGATTGAGAGAGGATGATAAATAGATTAGATTAAATGATCATGGAGGAAATTACTTAGAGACGAGGAGAGAGAGAGAGAGAGAGAGAGAGAGAGAGAGAGAGAGAGAGAGAGAGAGAGAGAGAGAGAGAGAGAGAGAGAGAGAGAGAGAGAGAGAGAGAGAGAGAGAGAGAGAGAGAGAGAGAGAGAGAGAAACAAAACACAGACGAACGAAGTAAAAAAAAGGTAAAAGCAAATAGAACAGAGTAAGCAAGCCAGAGAGAGAGAGAGAGAGAGAGAGAGAGAGAGAGAGAGAGAGAGAGAGAGAGAGAGAGAGAGAGAGAGAGAGAGAAAAAAAAAAGTCACACAAACAGACAAACGGGCGGATGGAGGAACGGAAAGGCCGGAAAGAAACGACGGACAAACAGTAGAGTCATTAATATCCCGAAGCTGATGTGGGAATTTAATTAAACGGAGTGGACAAAATGGATAAGAAAATAAAAAGAAAGGTAAGGCCCATAATTTAATGCATTGCTTCAACCGTTCATCCTCCTTTCCCTTCCTTCATCTACGACCCTCTCCCTCCTTCCTCTCTCCCCCTACTCACCCCGCAACCCCCCAAAAAAGAGGGTGAAACTGGAGTATGGTAAAATTTTCGAGTTCACCCTCCCTTTCCTTCCTTCTTCTCCTGCACCTTCCCCTTCTTTCCTCTCACCTTCCCCCCCCAAAAAAAAAAAAAAATAGAGAGGGTGAAACACTAGCATCTATATTTTTTACTTCATCCTTTCCCCTCTTCTTCCCCTCCCCTGCAAAAAATAGTGAAAATGACATCTGGTGTAATTTTCGTCTTCATTTTCCCTCCCTCTTCTTCTTCTCCTTCCCATTCTCTTCTTCCCCCTCCCCTTAACCCCTAAAGAAAAAAAAGTAGTGTAACTTCCATCTATATCTATATCTCCCTTCCCTCCCTCTTTCTACTCCTATCCCTCCCTCCCTCATTCCTACTCCTCCTATTCCTGCTACCCCAAAAAAAATATATAAACTAGCATCTAATATAACTTTCGACTTCATCCTCCATCCCTTTCCTTGTACTCTTCACCTTTTTTTAGGCAAGGGCTTATATGGTAAGAAGAGGAAGTGGGTCAGTGGTGAAGGTACAGGTGAGAAGGAAAGACAGTGGAATTGGTATGGTGTAGGTTCGTTAACTCTTCTCATGTAGTTATTATTTATTGTTGTTCACTTTTCTTAATCAAGGGGATGGTAATGAGAGGAAGTGGATTATTGGTAAGGTACAGGTGGGGGAGAAGAGGAGACAGTAGGTGAGCACAGTTGTTTGGTAAAGGTTCGTTAACTGTTCTCATGTAGTTAATGTTTATAATTGTTCACTTTTCTTAATCAAGGGGAAAGTAATGAGAGGAAGTGGATTATTGGTAAGGTACAGGTGGGGGAGAAGGAAAGAGAGTAGGTGTGCACAGTTGTTTGGTGTAGGTTCGTTAACTGTTGTCATGTAGTTATTGTTTATCGGGCACCTTATTTATATACCCCAGCCATCCTAAAGCCCTACCCTTAAATTATTACTCATGTGACTGACTGTACGATGAAAGGGAAAAAGAGAAACGTCTGACAAGTGTTGCTAATGATATCCCGGCGTGCAGGGTCCTCCTTCCTCCACCCCCTATCCCCCCCTCAGAAAAAAAAAGGCAAAACTATAAAGCATCTAATACAATTTTCGTCTTCATCCTTTAACGCAAATGAACGTAAGCACATCCGTCTCTTCCGCCAATAAAAAAAACGTGAGGAAATTAACTAAAAGAAATAGAAACGAAATATTTACTCCTCAAAACTTAAATAGTGAATACATAAAACATTGAATCTTCTCGAGTTTAAAGAAAAAGTCTGGTTCAACAGTATGAAAGAAACGAAACAAACAGTATGAGGAGAAATAAAAACAAACAGTATGAGAAAATAACAAACAGCATGAGAACAAAACAAACAGTATGAGGAGAAATAAAAACAAACAGTATGAGAAGATAACAAACAGCATGAGAACAAAACAAACAGTATGAGGAGAAATAAAAACAAACAGTATGAGAAAATAACAAAAAGCATGAGAACAAAACAAACAGTATGAGGAGAAATAAAAACAAACAGTATGAGAACAAGACAAACAGTATGAGAAGATAACAAACAGTATGAGAACAAAACAAACAGTATGAGAACAAAACAAACAGTATGAGAAGATAACAAACAGTATGAGAACAAAACAAATAGTATGAGAACAAAACAAACAGTATGAGAACAAAACAAACAGTATGAGAACAAAACAAACAGTATGAGAACAAAACAAACAGTATGAGAACAAAACAAACAGTATGAGAAGATAACAAACAGTATGAGAACAAAACAAACAGTATGAGAAGATAACAAACAGTATGAGAACAAAACAAACAGTATGAGAACAAAACAAACAGTATGAGAACAAAACAAACAGTATGAGAACAAAACAAACAGTATGAGAACAAAACAAACAGTATGAGAAGATAACAAACAGTATGAGAACAAAACAAGCAGTATGAGAAGATAACAAACAGTATGAGAACAAAACAAACAGTATGAGAACAAAACAAACAGTATGAGAACAAAACAAACAGTATGAGAACAAAACAAACAGTATGAGAAGATAACAAACAGTATGAGAACAAAACAAACAGTATGAGAAGATAACAAACAGTATGAGAACAAAACAAACAGTATGAGAAGATAACAAACAGTATGAGAAGATAACAAACAGTATGAGAACAAAACAAACAGTATGAGAACAAAACAAGCAGTATGAGAACAAAACAAACAGTATGAGAAGATAACAAACAGTATGAGAACAAAACAAACAGTATGAGAAGATAACAAACAGTATGAGAAGATAACAAACAGTATGAGAACAAAACAAACAGTATGAGAAGATAACAAACAGTATGAGAACAAAACAAACAGTATGAGAACAAAACAAACAGTATGAGAAGATAACAAACAGTATGAGAACAAAACAAACAGTATGAGAACAAAACAAGCAGTATGAGAACAAAACAAACAGTATGAGAACAAAACAAACAGTATGAGAACAAAACAAACAGTATGAGAACAAAACAAACAGTATGAGAACAAAACAAGCAGTATGAGAACAAAACAAACAGTATGAGAACAAAACAAACAGTATGCGAAGATAACAAACAGTATGAGAACAAAACAAGCAGTATGAGAAGATAACAAACAGTATGAGAACAAAACAAACAGTATAACAAGAAACAAAACAAACAGTATGAGAAGATAACAAACAGTATGAGAACAAAACAAACAGTATGAGAACAAAACAAACAGTATGAGAACAAAACAAACAGTATAACAAGAAACAAAACAAACAGTATGAGAACAAAACAAACAGTATGAGAACAAAACAAACAGTATGAGAACAAAACAAACAGTATAACAAGAAACAAAACAAACAGTATGAGAACAAAACAAACAGTATGAGAACAAAACAAACAGTATGCGAAGATAACAAACAGTATGAGAACAAAACAAACAGTATGAGAACAAAACAAACAGTATGAGAACAAAACAAACAGTATGAGAACAAAACAAACAGTATGAGAACAAAACAAACAGTATGAGAACAAAACAAACAGTATGAGAACAAAACAAACAGTATGAGAACAAAACAAACAGTATGAGAACAAAACAAACAGTATGAGAACAAAACAAACAGTATGCGAAGATAACAAACAGTATGAGAACAAAACAAGCAGTATGAGAAGATAACAAACAGTATGAGAACAAAACAAACAGTATAACAAGAAACAAAACAAACAGTAAAAGCAGAAGAAACAAACAGTACGACGAGGAGAGACAAAAACAACAGTATGAGGAGGAAAAAGAAAAACACACACTAGGAGGAGGAGAAGGAAAACAAACAACGTGAGGAGAAGAAACAAAACAAACAGTATGAGAAGAGAGGAAGCAAAACTAAGAGAATGAAGAGGAGAAGAGACAAAATATTCAGAATGAGAGGAAGCAAAACAGGTATTATGAAGAGAAAGGAAACAAATAAGTATGAGGAAGAGAAAGAAAGTGTGAAGAGAAAGAAAATAAACAATATTGAGAGAAGGAAACAAACAGTATGAAGAGGAGAAACAAAACAAACAAAACAAGAGGAGGAGAAAACCAAAAAACAAAAGGAGAAGGATCAAAACAAACAGTAAGAGAAGGAAGAACAAAGAAGAGAAACAGAAACAAAAACAGTAAAAGGAAAAGAAACGGAACAAACCAATACATGGAATAAGGGAAACAAAACAAACAGGCAACAAACAAACAAAGAGCCTCTGATTTCAACCATTCTAAAAGGACAAGAAAGCGTCGTGTCGGGGAGTGCAGGAGGGAATGGAGAAAAGATAAAAGAAAATTCGAAACGGAGCAAGAGAAAGAAAGCGAGAGAGTTCTGGGAAAGGAAAATGAGCCAACTTGCAAATAAAACATGAAGAAACGAATGCGCCAAAGTGGAAGAAGGAAGGAACCAGCGCATCAGCGATGAAAAAATAAAAAATAAACACAAAGAGGAAGAAAGTGAGAATTCTGAGAAGGGAAACTGAATCTCTGTAAAAAAATAAAAATAAAATAAAAAAACAGCGACGAACGAGCGAGCGAATGCATCAGGGGGTGGAAGTGAGAAAAAGGACCAACTAATCTGAAAAGGAAAAGACAAAACAAAAAACATACTGAGCTCTGAGAAAGGAAAATCAACCACCTATATATTAAAAAACGGAAGAGTAATTGCATCAACCTGGAATAGAGAACAGAACCACAACGAATATGCGAATCAAAGAGACATAAAACAGTGTGAATTCTGCAGACAAAAAACATATTGAAGTCTGAGAAACAAGGAAAATTAACCACCTGTATATAAAAGACAACGAATCAGTAATTGCATCAAGGTGGAATAGAGGAAAATAAAATTAAAACGAATATGCGAATAAAAAAGACATAAGTGTTTAATTCTGCAAAAACAAAAAGACATACTAAACTCTGAGCAAGGAAAATTAAGCACCTATGTATAAATAAAGACCGAGTAAGTCCATCAAAGGGAAATCGAGAACAGAACCAACGAATGTGCGGATGAAAAAGATATGGAAAAAGTGGGAATTCTGCTAAAGGAAAATGAGTCACTTTTACCAAATGACAAAAGTGAAACTGGGAACAAAACCGGCGAATATGCGAATGAAAAAGAAAAGATAAAAGTGTGAAGTCTGCAAAAGAGAAATTAGTCACTTTTAACAAATAACGAAAGAGTGGAATTGAGAACAAAAACAAAGAATATGAGAATAAAGGCGGTGGCTGAGTGGTCAGCATGCTGGTGCGGCGTGCAGGAGGACGCAAGTTCGAGTCCCGCCCGCCGCTAAAAACAAGCTGGCAGTTTTTCAGTCATCTCCGAGTGCCCTAAGACTACCCTCATGCTGTCCTGAAGACCGCCTATCAACTCGGACTCTAGATTTTCTCTAAAAAGAGAATCAAAGATGAGCTCTGGGGGACAGTATGAGCCATGCAAGATGGCACCACTACAAACACTTGCCTGCGCCACAACAGGGTTGGGTCGACCACCAAGCCCCATCAAGAAAGCCTACCGGCGCCATCGGCAAAACTTAACAAAAAAAAAAAGGTCATGGAAAAGTAAAAGAAAATTCTACCAAAGGAAAATTAGCCAATCTTACCAAACACCGAACGAGGAGAGTTAAGAAAAGAACCAATTAATATGGGAAGGGAACAGGTACGTAAGGGAGAGAGAGAGAGAGAGAGAGAGAGAGAGAGAGAGAGAGAGAGAGAGAGAGAGAGGTTGTAGTGCAGCAATGACAGTAGTAGAGGTGTGTGAAGTATTGACGTGTTCAAACATGTTACCCTCCAATGGCGTGGTTGCGTGTTGATCACGGGAGGAAGTTTGGCAGCGGAAGCGTATTACGAGGGTGGGGTTGAAAAGTTCGGCAAAGGAGCACGAGCGGGTGGGAGTGCAGGGGAGGCGGCGGGCCGGGTAACCCTTTATTGGCCACCTGCACGGGAGAGCGAGCAGGTGTGGCGTGGGTGGGAGCCTGCAGCGCTGCCAGACCTCAGTTGTCAAATTATACCGGACTCAATCTAAATAAACTACTAAAATAACTACGATTACGCTTACGAAATTACGAAACACGACATTTACTACATATACATTCACCTCAAACTATGCACATCATACTGTATTCTATTTTTATTAAGGCCTTTATAAAATTACAAGCAACAATGCTCAAACTAACTATTAGCAGAAAATAATGCTAGATATGGTAACGCTGTTGGGAGATGTGTCCGTGTAGAGCTCCAAACACATAGGCAGGGTTGAGGTGCGTGTGTGTGTGTGTGTGTGTGTGTGTGTGTGTGTGTGTGTGTGACTGCAGTCTGGAGATAATAACGCTATACACTACATGCTTATCAGCGATCATAGCCTCGAAAGTTCTTTATGGATGGAGTGAATCATCAAAATATACGTAAATAATCAAGTAAACAACAGAAGAGCAAGAAAATAAACAAATGATTAAGTAACTAAGAAACCAAACAATAAGAATCGACGTATTGAATTTTCTTGTGTTTTAGGGTTTACATGACTAGGATCAGATAGTTTTGGTTTTGGTTTGTTTTATTTTGGTTTGGTTTGGTTTACCTTTTCACACGGCGGTGGTTGCCTCCAGTGACGTGAGGGCTAACACTGACGGAGCGGGACAGGTAACGGCCGGCTGCTTCCCCATTTGACGCCCGTGGGGTAGAAATACGTGCAAAGTTTCCTGAGCGAGAAATCGTGATGTGTTTTGGCTGACGGACGGCCGTGATTCAGCTGAGGGTGCGTGTCCCCGGCCACCAGACTGCGAGAGGTCCGTCGTGTAGGCAAATTTGGTGTGATCTTTCGACTCTTTTTTTTTTTTTTTTTTTTTTTTTTTTTTCGATAATTTTAAGTCACTCGTTTTTAGCAATATTTTAGCCAGACTGCGAAAGGCGAGTCGTGGGTGCAAATTATGTGTGATCTCTAGTCAGCATTTTTTGATACTCTTAACAGTCACGTAAGTTATATAAAGGTACGGGGAGGTTTATATATCTGCTTGTAATTCTTGCGAAGCCGTTTTTAGCAATATTCTATTGAGACTTTTAAGAGGCCCGTCGTGGATGTAAATTTGGTGTGATCTCTCGAGTAGGGGGAGGAGGAGAGGAGAGGAGAGAGAGAGAGAGAGAGAGAGAGAGAGAGAGAGAGAGAGAGAGAGAGAGAGAGAGAGAGAGAGAGAGAGAGAGAGAGAGAGAGAGAGAGAGAGAGAGAGAGAGAGAGAGAGAGAGAGAGAGAGAAGAAACATGATAAAAAGTATAAAGTACGAAAAGAGCAAGAAGAGAAAAAAAAGACAAAGAAGTAGAGCAAAAACAAGTCTCAATAGTTACGTAAAAGTTATACATAAAAACGAGGAACCTTCTTAAGGCCCCCTTCACACGAGCGGTTTCTGCCGCTCCGGCACATGCCGGAGCGGCAGCCGCATGCCCTTTCACACGAGCGGTTTCTGCCGTTCCGGCGAGCGGCAGCCGCATGCCACCTGGACATCAGCGGCCAAGTGCGGTGTCTGCTGCATCCGCTTCGGTATCTCCTTCAGTCATATTTGTAATCTTCTCTTGAGGGATCCCACAAACAAGGCCGTCTTTCAGTCTCGGAGATCAGCAGCTCCGTGTCATGATAATTTTTAATTAGCCATAACCCTGAAATTTATATGCAGATGTTTGTTGTACAGAGGTATACAGAATTAATATGTAAGACACTTACATTTTCAATATACATTAATTGAAAGTTCAAAAGATGGAAAATATAGTGCATACCAGCTTTTCCAATGATGCAAAGTGGTCGCGTGCCTTTCCTCCCAGTGTTGACAGACAACTATCCCTCGCCGCACGCGGCAAACACCGCATGTGTGAACGCGCCCATAGCAACACATGACCACCGAAACCGCTGTGCGGCATTTCTGCCGCTGCGGTCTTGCTGGCAGTCCGGCAGGGTGCAGCTGCCGGAGCGGCAGTCCTGCCGCTCCGGCCTCATGTGAACGCACCCATAGGAGTCACTGTAAAGCTAAACCGTCCGGCACGTGCCGCAGCGGCAGAAACCGCTCGCGTGAAAGGGGGCTGCTTGCAGTTCCTATGAAATCGGGTCGAGGGTCTTGGAAGGAATATTTTAATGGGGCTTCTCAAAACTTTTTACTTATTACTCGTACGTTTCTATTATCATTTTTTCTACCTTGATTATATTTATGAGTTCCCCGAAACGAATGTGCCTGAGAGGGTCTTGTTTTCCGTCAAGCTTTGTTGTAGTGAATAATGAAAAGCCTTTTAGGGGACGGTTGAGAAGGGAAGAACTGGTTTTGTGGTGGGGGGAAGAGGGGGGAAGGGAACAATAGGCGAGACCAGGTGACACGAGCAGGACTAACCTCGATTTGGTTGATGATGTTGACGATGATGATGATGATGACAATGATGATGATAGTGATGGTAATGATGATTGTGATGATGATGATAATGATGATTGTGATGATGATGAGCAGGTGGAGGAGGAGGAGGAGGAGGAAGGAGAGGAAAATATATGATAGAAAAGAAGGAAAATGATCAAAAGTGAATGATCAAAAGTATAAATATAAAACTACAACAACAACAACAACAACAACAACAACAACAACAACAACAACAACAACAACAACAACAAGAATTAAAACAACAGCAACAACGAGACATGAAGCAAAAAGAGGATCGTGAACTCAACCCCCCCCCCCCCACACACACACACACACACTTATTTCGGCACGTGAAGACGGCTCTACACGGGGCCATTCGCGGCAATATTTACAGCCGGGCAGTATTGCCGAGCCGGGTGTCGGGCGAAACCGGCAGAGTAGACGGTCCACCCGGCCAGGCCAGCACGATGGTCTTCCGCGGAAATTTATTTAAACGCCAAAAAATCGTGTGCTGCGTCCTCGCTCATAATCACCGACCAAATGGAAATGTTATAAATATTAAACTGTTACAATGAGTTGGAGGTAGTTAGTTGGATGCGGCAGGAGGAGCGTAAAATGGAAAAATCAGTGTGCGCATATTGGAGCAGTATGAGAACCGGGCAACTGGGCCATAGTCTCGATTTTCAGTCCGTCCTTTCGAAATGCGTCCAGATACAGGTTGATGAGGCAGGAATGAAACTCTAACAGGTATTGCAAAGATCTCTCGCTTGACTAGAAAATGAGGGAACCAGGGAGAAAAAGTAGCTTCGAGGGAAAAAGGGGAAAAAAATAGGGTAGAAATGAAGGAAAAAAAACTAGGGAAGAAATGAAGGGAAAAAACTAGGGAAAAAATGAAGGGAAAAAACTAGGGAAGAAATGAAGGGAAAAATGAAGTAACTAGGGAAAAAAATGAAGTAACTAGGGGAAGAAAAAATAAAGTAACTAGGGAAGAAAAAAAGTAGCCTCGAAAATCATGAGACCAGACTAAAAACAACGACAAGTGCCTTTCGTATGTTAGCTTAGAATCGCAAGTGTTCCAGGAACCTCTCGCTTGTCCACCGTGATGCCCAGGAAGAAATTGTAGCCTCGAGCTCTAATCGGAAATGGAAAAAAAAGACGACAACAAGCACCTCTTCCATGTCAGCTGGGCGTTCACTTGACCCCGAGTTATATAAGAATACGCGAAAAATTAATAAACAAAAACAAAAATCTTTTTATTTTACATCGAGGCGTGTTAAACTGAAAGCGAGGAAATACATAGAGAAGTGAAGAGAGTTGGTTTCCTATGTTTTCTGTCTTTGCTCTTGTGGCAGCGTTTTCTAGCGTTCTCTTTTTTACATTACCCAAGTTTTTATATTATCTATTTTCGGATGCTGTTTCCAGTGTTGACCTTCTCCGCTGTTGTGATGTTTGTACAGTGTTTTCTTGCGTTCTTTTTTACGTTACCTAAGTTTAATTAAGTTGCTGTTTTTTGGTTCTTTTTTCCTTGCCGTGAGACTGATACTTTACTGATGTTCTTTTATTTTCTTGTGTCACTGTGCGTAGTTTTTTATTGTTGTGTTTTCGTCCCTTTCCTTGCCGCTAGGGGATTGGTACTTTATTGATGTTCTTTTATTTTCTTGTGTCACTGCGCATAGTTTTTGTTGTTGCTTCACACGTCATTCCTTGGTTTGTTCCTTTCTACACCACTAAGCTTTTATTATTTTATTTACGTTCCTCACCTTGTGGCAACGCACTGAAATAAACAAAAAAAAACTACTAAGAGGATTTTCAGTGACAATCGGGGTACTTTTTTTCTTATTTCCGAGAGGCTTAATTATTTTCCTGGTGACGTTTTCAGAACAACACACGAGTCTGAATAAAAAAAAGATAATATATGTCACATCGTATTACAAAATGAGTATTATATATTTTTTGGTTCGCTATTAAAGACGGAGGTGTTGATTCTCTAGTCTTAATTGCATGTTTAATTTAATCAAAAATGATGATGCGCATTAATGACTCAAAAGATAATTATTCGGCGACGTATAATAAGCGACGATATAATGCTTCAGGACTCTTTGTTTTGTGTGCCGCGTTTCAAAAGGCTGAAAAAGTAGAATGTGCTGGAAAAGTTTAGTTAACTTTTATATTTCATCTCACTGGAAAGCTCCGAGCGTGCGTACTTGTGTGTGTGGGGGGGTGGGGGTGGGGGGGAGGTGTGTGTGTGTGTGTGTGTGTGTGTGTGTGTGTGTGTGAGAGAGAGAGAGTGGGTGGACGCTAACATTCCATACTGGTACTTTTTGTTTGCCTTTGTAGCTTGATTTCATTAAGTTCAGGCTTTCAGATTTTATTTTCATGTTCATATATACGGAGTCCATGTATATGTATGTGTATATGTATGATTTGAAAACGCGACCCAAAACCTCTCTACCTTTTATTTGGAAGTAAACCCACATCCACCCTCACTCACACACACACACACACACACACACACACACACACACACACACACACACACTTGCAGAGGACTTTTTTTTCTTTTTCATTTGTTTTTGCCCTTGAGCTGCTTCCTTTACCATAAAAAAAAAAAACCGGCCTGGTGATAGTTCAGTGGCTTCCTTTCTCGGCTAACAACCAGTGAGACAACTTCTCCTCACGCGCCAAACGATGAACAAAGAGTGTTTCCCTTTCATGCTGTTTCCCTGCTTCCCGATAGACTACTTCACGGCAACGCTATGACCTCGCAGCCCGGCAGGAGTCATCCCAACGCTAGGGTACGGCAGCAGCAACTTGACGTTCGAGTGAATGAGAACAGGATACACGATAACACATACACACGAACACGTCCTTACTACAGCACCGAGACAAGTAGTAAACACCCTAAATAGAAATACGAGAGAAATAAGAAGGAATTTGTGTGAGAGAATAGGCAAGTAAGTTCTATCTACGGCCGTGAAACGAGTATACCGTCAACACGTGAGCGAAAGACACGAGAGAAGTAATAAAAAGTAAGTTACGTGAGAGAAGCAGGCAAGTTAAAGCAGGTGGAAGGAAAAGTCATTTGAGGTAAAAAGCCAAATCGGTATTAGTCGTTTTTCTAATGTTTTAATGAGGTGGCTGCAGTGAGTTAATTACGGAAGGACTTTAAATGAGAAGGAGGAGAATATGAGACTGTCCGTGGGAGGGAGACGCGAGGAGAGGAGGAGGAGGTAGAGGCAGAGGAGGAGATATGAATAATGAGAGAGAGGGGGATGGGGGTAGAAAAAGTGGGAGAGGAAGAAGAAAGGAAAGGAGTACAAATATTTAAAAAAGAACGCCATAAAAAAAAAACAGAAAATACTGAAGAGAAGATTAAAGAGGAAGGGAGGGAAGAGAGCTTTAGGATACATAAGAGACAGAGGAAGGGGAATAACAATAAGAGGAGGAGGAGAAAGAGGAAGTGGGAAGAGAAGGAAGAAGTCAACAGGGAAGTAAAACGAAGGGGGAGGAGGAGGAAACAAGGAAGAGGGGAGAGGAGGAATCCAAACAGAAGATGCCTGGAGAATAACTGAAGTAGAATACGGAGGAGATGTAAGAGGAGGAAAGAGGAAGAGGAAACTTTTAAGGAGAAAGAGGAGACGTAAGAGAAGAGGAAGAGGACAAGGAAAACTGTTATGGAGGAGGAGGAGGAGGAGGAGAGAAGAGGAAGATGAAAAGTGTTACGGAGGAGGAAAGATGAGAGGTTAAGAGGAGAGAAGGGAAGGAAGGGAAAAAGTGAAAGTCGAGAAGGAGGCAGAGAAAGGGATGGTGGCGATCATGTAAAGAAAGAACGACGAGGAGGAGGAGGAGGAGGAGGAGGAAGAGGAAACATTGGAAGGGAGAAAGGATATGGAGGAAGAGAAGAGAGAGAGAGAGAGAGAGAGAGAGAGAGAGAGAGAGAGAGAGAGAGAGAGAGAGAGAGAGAGAGAGAGAGAGAGAGAGAGAGAGAGAGAGAGAGAGAGAGAGAGAGAGAGAGAGAGAGAGAGAAACACCATCTTCAAGTTATACATCTCAGCAAAGAATTATTATACTCTTCAAATTACTCACTTAAAACCTATACATAAACAGGTAACATGCGTACTAAAATGCAATGCTAAAGTAATAGAATAAAACATACTTATGAAAGACACCTCTTCACACCTGAACCGAACCGCGTCAAAAAAATGCATTAAATAAATAAAAAGAAGAGCAGGTAGATGGTTATAAAAAGAAAGACTGGCTATTAAATACATACCCTTTGAATGCTGCCTAACAAAGATCACGGAAAGGTCAAACAAAGAGAGGAAGAGGTAGAGACAGTGAATTCGGATACTAGCTACTGTTGTTATAGGGTGGAAGGCTCGCGTGTTTGACCTCTACTCTGTGACTAAAAACGAAATAACAGACACTAGTGACCCAAATAGGTATTGTTTAGGGTTTTTAAGGTTGGTGGTAAACGTTTGTTGAAGTCAGTCACAACAGAACATGCGCCGCCACCTGGTTAGTGCAGCACCCACCAGCTCGGCCCCCCCTCCCAATGGTGACGTGAGCGATCAAATACCAAAAAAATACAAGGCCCTTTTCTGTGGTGACCTGTAGAGCCTCCATTCTTAACCCCTTCACTGCGGATTTCCTACAAGAAGACCTCACCAAGCTACAGGGACGGAACAAAAAGTGGTTGATACTATTCAATGAAGAAAAATGTAAAATCATGCACCAATACCATATGGGAAACACTCCACTATCCACCACAGAGGCAGAAAAAGACCTGGGAATACATGTTACCAGGCTACCAGTGAAAGCCACATCCGTGCGATTCGCAGCGGACGGGTTAATAGGGTACATGGAAGAAACACTCCCCTTTTCCATGTCAATTTGCCTCGACAGGATCAAGATAAATGACCCAGAGTCCACGCGAGTTACCGGCGAGACGTAAAAGAAGAGAAATGTTCACTCGTCTCCCAACGTGTCATTTATTGCAACGGGAAAATGCGTATGAAAAAATATGTAAGGACGACAAATATAATCTCGTTTTTATCTGTTTTCCCTTTCGCCCTGTTCGGTGGAAACGGCCATCAACAGGAACTCAAATAAGGGAGTGTTGAAAATTAATACTGTAAGCTTCATCAGTATATACGATAATAAATGTAATGATAATAATGCTAATAATAATAATGTTTTAAGTACACTGAACCGTAAAATTTATAATCACCAGAACAACAAGTAAAATTAATAGATTATCCGTAAACTACACGAAGCATCCATACACACACACACACACACACACACACACACACACACACACACACACACACACACACAATATCGTTTATGAATATTAATGTATATATGCATAATACTCTGAATTATATAAATGCCTATTTCGGAATTTCTAAACACCTGAATTCTCCCCTATTTCATTTTTTTATTCTTTTATTTATTCCTTAACGTTTTTCTTTTTTATAGTGTAAATGTTTCTTTTTTTTCTGTTTTTTTTCTTTCTCTGTATTTCTTTTCACTTTCACGTCTTTCTCCTCCTCTCTCTTCTTCCTCGTCTTTCACATGTCTTCTTTTTTTCATCTTTCTCTTTTATATTCTTCTTTTCAGCTGTATAATCCTCCTCCTCCTCCTCCTCCCTTTTCATCACCTCTTCTTCCCTTGCACAATATCCTTTTTTAGATCCTCCTTCTCCCTCTCCCCTTTCATCGCCTCCCTTTTCACTATTCATTATCCTTTTTTTATCCCCTCCTCTTTCTTTCATTTATCAGGCCAACCTATTCCCCCTCTGCATTAATATTTCCTCACCTCCTCTTTCCTCTTGCTTTCTTTCCACTTCTTCCAATCATATTCTCTTTTTCCTCGTCATCAGTATCTTTCTTTATCGCCTCCACTTTCTCCTCTTCATGCAATCAACTTATTCTTCTTTTGATTTACTATTTATTTTCCTCCTCTTTTTTCTCTCTCCTCCGTTTCCACTTACATTCTTTTTTTTCTTCTCGTCATTATCAATATTTATCACCTTCCTCTTTATTCTCCTCTCTCTTAATATTTTCCTTTTTTTTCCTTTCTCCACATCAGTATCTTTCTTTACCTCCTCCTCTTTCTTCTTTCCGTTCTGCATTCCAATTTCTTCTTTCCTTTCCTCCTGTTTTGTGTCCTTTTGCACTCACATTCTCATCTTCCTCCGCATCAATATCCTCCTTTATCATCTCTTTCTTCTTTTCATCAACCAAGTCATTCCAGCTCTGCATTCCTATTTCTTCGCCTCTTTTTTCTTCCTGTTTTCTCTCCTCCTTTTGCACTCACATCCTCATCTCCCTTCGCATCAATATCCTCCTTTATCATCTCCTTCTTCTTTTCATCAAACCAAGTCATACCAACTCTGCATTCCTATTTCTTCGCCTCTTTTTTTCTTCCTGTTTTCTCTCCTCCTTTTGCACTCATATCCTCATCTCCCTTCGCATCAATATCCTCCTTTATCATCTTCTTTTCATCAAACCAAGTCATACCAACTCTGCATTCCTATTTCTTCGCCTCCTTTTTCTTCCTGTTTTCTCTCCTCCTCATTTTGCACTCATATTCTCCTCTTCCTTCTCCTCCTCATCATTCTCATCATCACCGGCTACCTTTCACGGGAACATCACCAACCCAGGACCACATTACCACATCCCTAATTCCTCTTCCTCCTAAACAACCTTCCAACAGCTAGAGAATCAGGGAAACATTACACTTTGGGACACTAAGCGCCACGTGCACTTATACCTCTCTCTGACCCGTCCCCTTTCTTTGCCCAGGCGCCGAAGTGAGGTACAGCATCACGGGGGGGAACAGGGACGGGCTCTTCACCATCGATCAGCGCAAGGGAATCATCACACTCGCTGCCGCCCTGGACTACGAGATCAGCAACGAGGTAAGGGGGGAGATAGAAGGAAGGAGAGGCGTTGGCAATGCTATCTGTGAGTGTCTGTATGTGTGTCTGTGTGTGTGTGTGTGTGTGTGTGTGTGTGTGGAGGGGGTGGTGAGCTGAGGGTTTTTTTTGTGTGTGGGTGTGTTTATGGTGAGGTTGTTAAGTGGGGTAGTTTTGGTCTATCTGGTGTTCATGTGTGTGTGTGTGTGTGTGTGTGTGTGTGTGTGTGTGTGTGTGTGTGTGCATGTGTGTGTGTGTGTGTGTGTGTGTGTGTTGTAAGAATATGTATAAGCAAGGAAGTAAAAGATTATCATTCGTATATGTATTTCAATTTGACGTGTCCAGTTTCATTCCAGAAGGTTTGGTGTGAATTTTGGCTACTTTCTTTGTTTTGTTTGCTTGTTTTTCGTTATTTGTTTTTGCCGTTGAGTCGCTTCCTTTGCTGTAAAAAAAAAACTTCGAAATTAGAAAAAAAAATATGTAACACTTTATTAATCAGCCCGTCTGTTTGCCTGATTGCCTTACTTCATTTCTATTCATCTGTCAGTCTCTCCACAGTCCTCGCCTCCACCTCTGAACACACAGCTGTCTATCTACCCGCCTTGCGCTGGTAGAAAAAAAAAAAAGAAAGGGACGCACGCACAGCCATCACGAACACTTTATGAATCTCTCTCTCTCTCTCTCTCTCTCTCTCTCTCTCTCTCTCTCTCTCTCTCTCTCTCTCTCTCTCTCTCTCTCTCTCTCTCTCTCTCTCTCTCTCTCTCTCTCTCTCTCTCTCTCTCTCTCTCTCTCTCTCTCTCTCTCACACACGCTCTTTATTATCCTCATTTCCACCTCTTAGCCTTCCTATTTCTCCTCTTCTTCGTTTATTTCGTTCTTTTTTTCCTTTTCTCTCGTTCTTGTTCTTATTCTTTGTCTTCCCTTTTTTTTCCTCCCCCTCCTCCTCTTACTCGTTTTTTCCTTTTCATCTCTCTCTTCTCTTCCTCTTCGTTCTCGCCCTTCCACTCCTCTTACTTCTACTCCTTCTTCTTCTCTGCCTACTCCTCCTCTTCCTTCTCCTCCTCAAACTCCCTTCCATTCTAAAGTAACAATGATTAATACTCCTCTTCCTTTTTATTCACATCCTTCATCTCCTCCTCCTACTCCTCCTACTCTTCGTTTTCCTCCTCAAACTCCATTCCTTTGTAACGTAACAATGATTGATACTCCTCTATATTCTCACCCTTCACCTACTTCTACTTTTTCGACTTTTCCTCCTCCTGCTCGTCCTCTCCTCGAACTCCCGTCCATTCTAAGCTAGCAATAATTAATAAACTCTCCACCCGAGCGCCGAGCCAGCAAGCCACTCGCCCACTCAACCACTCAGTCTTAAGAGCTCTCCGCCGCGATGTGTCCTCTCCTTATTGTTATATTCTTATTGACACGACCATTAAGACGAGACGCAGAGAAGTGATTTATCAATTGCCCGCCAGCACCAAAATCGCGACCGAGTGGAAGAAAGAGGCTTGGCTGGGTGCGAATATTAGAGGTTTGGGATAGGCTTGGATAGGATATTAAATGTATTATTGTTAGGATTGAAGAGCTGAGTAATTGCACTGAAGCAGGAAATTGATTTAAAAGCATCGCAGAAATGAAGGAAATAGGTATGACGAGATTTGTTTAAAGGAGAAGGATAGAAAGAAAGAGATGGACAGAGAGAAAGAGATAGATAGATAGGGACAGGAAAGAAAAAAAGAGAGAAAGAAAGAAGGAGAGAAAGGAAGAAAGAGAGACAGAAAGAAAGAAAGAGTAATAGGAAAAGATATATAAAAAGAAAGAAACAAACAAAGAAATAAACAAACAAACAAAGAGAGAGAGAGAGAGAGAGAGAGAGAGAGAGAGAGAGAGAGAGAGAGAGCAACGAAAACACTTGCAGGAAGGAGCGAATACCCAAACCAGTCCCTCAAGAAAGAAAGAAAACGCCGTCAAACCAAGAAGCATAAAAAAGCATAATTATCGTATCCAGAGAAATAAAGTAGCAGAAAAACGCGATTAGTAAAAAATAGTCAGGAGCAATGCAAGTAAATGACACAAAAAGAAGAAATGGTGGTGGTGGTGGTGGTGGTGATGATGGTGGTGGTGGTGGTGGTGGTGGTGGTAGTGGTGGTGATGGTGGTGGTGGTGATGAATAAAAAATGAAATGCCGATGTTGTTGTTTTACTTCATTTTACTTTTCCCGGTTGTTGTTTTTCGTCCTTTTCTGTATCTTTCTCTTTCTCCCCTATTTCCTTTTTTTTTTATTCACACATTTTCGTCAACATTCCTTACCCTCTTTTTCTTTTTCTTTCCTTCTATTGGGATTTTCTTCTTTTTTTTCATTTTCTTCTTTTTTGACGTATTCTATTTTCTTTTTTTCATTCTCATACTTTTATTCTGCACTGTCTTTATTTTCTCTATTTCTTTATCTTATTATTGTTATTTTTTATTGTTCTTTTCCTTCTTTATCTCCACCGTATTTTTTTCATCACTTTTTCCTCTATCTCTATCTTCTTATCATTTTTTCTTATTCTTCATTTCCTTCTTTTTTTCCTTTCATTTTTTTTCTCCTCGTATTTCTTTTTAGCTTTTTTCTTTATGCTCTTTTCCTCTTTAATTCCTTATAATTTTTTTCCTGTTATTCTTTTTCTTCTTTTTCGCTGTATCACTTTTTTTCACTCATATATATTCAGCATCTTTTTTCCTCTGTTTATCTTTATATTTTTTTTATATTTTTCTTTATTATTATTATCATTTTCCTTTTTTTGCTGTATTACTATTTTTTCCTCCTCGTATTTCTATTTACCATTCTTTCTTCTTTATCCTTTTATCTTCTCATTTCTTTTTCATATTATTAACTTCTTTCTTCTTTTCACTGTATTCTTTTCTCCTCGCCTTTTCATTCAACATTTTCTTTTTTCCTCTTTTTATCTCCGCCGCTTCTTTCATCATTCTAAATTTATTCCCCTTTGCTCTTCGCGTCGCTTCTTATCTTTTATCCTCCTTTGTCTGTCTGTATGCATGTCCGTCCGTCTGTCTGTCTGTCTGTCTGTCTGTCCTCTGCACAAACGTTTATATTTCTGACCCCTTTCTTGCTCTCTCCTCCGCGTCCCTTTTGTCCTGCCTCTCGTTTTCTTTGGCCAATACTTATCCCATTTTCTTTCAGCGCTTTCAGATTACACCTCTTTTCTTCTGATCCAGCGCATGTGTATATATAGTTTCTTGTATCTACTTTTCCTTTTCCTGTCGGAGTAATATTTCGGGTTTTATTTTATTTATTTGTTTATTTCGATTCGGCGTAATTATACATTTGCTGTTACTCAGTTTTCCCTTTTTTTGTTTGTTTGTGTATTTAATTTTGCAAACGATATTTTTTTTGTGTGTGTGTGCGTCGTGTCTTTTCGTTCATGTAATCCTTTTTGTTTCTCTCTCTTGCAGTCTCTCTCTCTCTCTCTCTCTCTCTCTCTCTCTCTCTCTCTCTCTCTCTCTCTCTCTCTCTCTCTCTCTCTCTCTCTCTCTCTCTCTCTCTCTCTCTCTCTCTCTCTCTCTCTCTCTCTCTCTCTCTCTTTATTTAAACTGACAATCTGTAGTACACAACATATTTGTTTTTGCCGACGACACTTTATGCGATCGTTCGTAACGAGAAGCATATGTTTCACTGTGCACTTTTCAGGGCTTAAAATGTCACTTTTTCTTGTGCATTATTTCAAAAGCCCTTTACACTTGTTCACTGTGTATTTAGCATCACTAGTGGTGTGTGGCATGTTCTTCGCCACCTGTGAGCAGCCACTTTTACCTGCTGGGTGGACATTTCCCTCACTGATGGCCCTGCTGCAGTGAACGTGTTCCACAGGCGGGACACCCTGGAGGTGAAGGTCCTCTGGTGCTGGCTGGCGCGTGACCTTGGCACCCCGACCTGCTCGTGGCTGGAGAGTACCGTTCTCGTATCTCTCACAGCCTCTCGCGGGGGGAGCCTCAGCCTCGCCAGGTGTGGTACTCCTTGTACCTGGGCCTTGTGGAACACCACCAGCGCAGCGACGTCCCGGCGGTGCTCCAGAGTGTCTAGACTCTCTAGAGGTATAATATCCTGAGGGGGCGGCTGGGGGTTGTTCTCCTGTAACAGTCGCTGCACCCGTCGCTCCACCTTGTCCAGTCTCTGCAGGTGTGTGGCAGCGCTGGACATCCAGGTCAGAGCCCCGTACTCCAGGTAGGGTCTTACCTGGGCCTTGTAGAGGAGCATAATTCCTCGCTTGTCGAGGAAATTAGCCACTCTACGAAGGGCAGAGACACGTAGGGAGGCTTGGTGGGCGACGTGTTTCAGGTGGCGGTCGAAGCGCAGCTCTCGGTCCAAGTCCACTCCGAGGATCCTGACGTAATCCTGGAGCGGGAGGGTGACGGAGCCAAACATCACCCTTCCTTCGACAGCTTGTGTGGCTGCCGGGGACCGAGAGATCACCATCGCCTGAGTCTTCTCAGGAGCAAAGTTCACCAGCCAGCGCTCCCCCGACTCCCGTATCAAGCGTAGTTGCTGGTTGACGTCAGCAACCGCTTGCTGGCTTTCTTGGCGAGGGTAGGAGAGGGAGAGCGTGCAGTCGTCAGCGTATGCAGAGACTGCTGGCAGACTCCTGAGAAGGTCGTCGATGTACAGATTTCAGAGGACAGGTCCCAGCACAGATCCCTGAGGGACTGAGGCACCCACTGGGAGGTCCTTGGACTGCTGGCCGCCGACGACGACGTGGAGGCTTCTTCCTTGAAGGTAGTCGCTCATCAGCATCAGCAGGTGTCCTTGGATGCCTTTGGCACGAAGCTTCTCCAGCAAGCCCGCGTGCCACACCCGGTCTCTCTCTCTCTCTCTCTCTCTATCTCTCTTGCCCTCTATCTCTTTCCGACTCTCTTTTTGTGCCTCTGTGAATGACCTCCTCCCCCCCACCCCCCTCTTTCTCTCTCTTTCATCTTCTTTATATTTTCTTTTCCTGGAGTCTGATGCTCTCCCTCTCTGTCTGTCTGTATGTCTCTCTCTCTCTCTCTCTCTCTCTCTCTCTCTCTCTCTCTCTCTCTCTCTCTCTCTCTCTCTCTCTCTCTCTCTCTCTCTCTCTCTTTTCCCATCAGGACCAAATATAGGTAGCAATTTCGCAATATCAGTTTCTGCAGCAAAGGAAGACCAATCTATTTTCTCGCTTTCTGAGTGTCTTTCTTTCTTCGTTATCTGCCTCGAAGGAAAGAACTCAGGCGCAACGGTAAAAAGAAAAATGTATAGAGATAAATAGGAGAGTAGATAAAATGTTTCGTACACGCTATATGGAGCCGCAATCTTCCCATCAGTAAAAAGAAAATAATATGAATGGAAAGATGATTTTTTTATTATTATTATTGATGCTCATGTAACCTTTCTTTTTTTTTTGGGGGGGTGATGTCTTTTTTTTCTCCTTTATTCAACACACTGCTGATATATAGTTTTGTTGTTGTTGTTGTTTTTACCTTCGACATTTCGCATTTTGGGGCTGAATTCGGAAACTGTTTTGTAAATTGAAACCGTAATTATTATTCTTTTTTCATGGAAGTATTTTTACACGTTTCTACTTCCTTTGATAACGGGAGCATATATTTTTATTCTCTCTCTCTCTCTCTCTCTCTCTCTCTCTCTCTCTCTCTCTCTCTCTCTCTCTCTCTCTCTCTCTCTCTCTCTCTCTATCTATCTATCTACACACCTCGTCGATCACCACAACCTAACTCTACTTTCAAACCTATCAATCAATGCACACACTCTTCGCCCTCTACCTCATTAATCACTTCCTCTATAGACAGTCTAGAGCCAATACAGCTAACCTAACACCCCCTCACCTTCCCCCCCTCACTCCCACCTTCCCCTCATAACCCCACCTCCCCCCACCCCCCCACCTTCCCCTATCTCTCCCAACCTTCCCATTCCTTTCCCCAATCTCTCCATACCTTCCCCCCATCTCTCCTCACTTCCTCTCACCTCCCCACCTTCTCCATACCTTCTCCCCACCACACACTCACCCTCCCCGCACACCACTACCCACAGCACGAGTTGGTGGTGTCTGCCGAGGGTGACATGGAGGTGACGCATACGGTGGTGCAGCTGAGGGTGACCGACGTCAACGACAACCCCCCGGTCTTCCTGAACCCCGACCCTCGCATCACCCTGGTGGAGGAGGACGACCGAGACTTGCCCGCCCCTGTGGCGAAGGTAAGGAGGAGGAGGAGGAGGAGGAGGAGGAGAAGGGGGAGGAGGCGAGGGCTAGAAAGGGAGGAGAGGGTAAAGGAGGGCGAGAGAGAGGAGGAGGAGATCTAGGAGGGAGGGAAGAAGGGCCTGGAGGAGGAGGAGGAGGAGGAGGATATATGGATAATGAAGATACTGAGAATGGAGATGAGAGAGAAAAGAAGAGAGTGAATGAAGGCAGGTTTGAAGTTCGTCAGGATAGGGACGTGTGTGTGTGAGTGTATACATGAGTGTGTGTGCGTGAGTGTGTGGGAGGGGTGTATGGGTGTGTGGTGGTCATGACTGAGGCTTGGGGGTGTCTGGGGGGTCGGCAGGTGATGGCAGTGGACGCAGACAGCCGGGATGCGGGGCGTCTGGTGTACCGCGTGATCGGCGACGGAACGCACCATGAGGAGACGGGCGGCGGCGGTAGCGGCTGGGAGACGTTCTTCGCTATCCACGCCCGCACCGGAGACCTCATCCAGCTGAAGGTACGTGCTCTGGTTCTCTGGGTATGTCTTCCTTCCTGTCTCTCCTTCCGTCTGTCTGTCATTCTGCTTGTTCATCCATTTTTGTTATCTTCGTCGTTCTTTCTGTATATTTTTTCTTCTTGCTCTCTTTCCCTCTCCGTCTGTCAATCGTTCTGCCTGTACATCTTTATTTATGTCTGCATGTCTGTCTCTGTGTCCCTGCATCTTTTTCTTATCGCATGTCCTTCTGTCTGTGAGTTTCCTTCTTCTTTTCACTGCTTCTGTTTATATCTCTGTGTAATTATTTTTTCTTGTTTGTCCTGTCTCTTCTCTCCGTCTGTGTATCTTTCTTTTTTACATGTTCGTCTGTCTATCCCTGTCCGTCTATATCTTTCCTCTTCTTTGTCTGTGCGTCTGTTTATCTCTCGTTTGTCTCGCTTTTCTTCTCTCTGTGCTTCTCCTTTTCTTTGCCTGTCTTTTCTCTCTTTCTCACCGTCTGTTTATCTCTCGTTTGTCTCGTTTTTCTTTTCTCTGTACATCTCTTTCTCTTTGCCTGTCTTTTCTCTCTTTCTCACCGTCTGTTTATCTCTCGTTTGTCTCGTTTTTCTTTTCTCTGTACATCTCTTTCTCTTTGCCTGTCTTTTCTCTCTTTCTCACCGTCTATGCATCTCGTTCTTCTTGCCCGTTCGTCTGTTTTTTTTTCTGTCTGTCCTTCTCTCTTTCTTCTTTCCAGTTCGTCTGTTTGTCTCTAATTGTTTTCGATACCTTCCCTTATTCACGCCTTCGTAATTCGCCTAGTTTCTCCATTCTTTCTCTTTTCTTCCTTACATTCTCCGTCGGCGTTTCCTTCACCTTTTTATATTTATTTTTACGTATTTTTCTATTCTCTTTTTTTATTATCTTCTTTTATTCTCGCATCTCTCTTGACACAAACATCGATACTTTTTTCTATCCCTTGTTCTTTTTCTTTTTTTCCTCGACGATGTTTCCTGTGCCTGTCTTTCTTTATTTGCTCGTCTGTCAGTCCTCGCATATCTCATGTTATTTGTGTCGCCATGTTTTTGTGTCTGCCAGTCTTTGAAGGCCTATGTTTTTTGTGTGGCTTGTTTTTCTGTCACCCTGTTTTTGCGTCGCTCGTTTTTTTCTCCCTGTTTCTGCGTCACCCTGTTTCTGCGTCACCCTGTTTCTGCGTCACCCTGTTTTTGTGTCTGTCAGTCTTAAGTGTTGCCCTGTGTTTCTGTCGCCCCGTTTAAGTGTCGGTCTGATTCTTCCTTCCCTCCCTGTGCAGGCGCTGGACCGGGACCCGCCTCAGGGCAGGGACGAGTGGCGGCTGCGCGTGGAGGTGCGGGATGGCCAGTGGTGGGAGGAGAAAGACGAGGTCACCCCCACGCTGCCCAACCTCTCCTCCCCGACGCACCACCACCGGCAGGCGTCATGGGGCCACCGGGAGCCTGAGGGGGACACGCACATTGGGGAATCAAGAGGTCAGAGGCGTGGCGGAGTCGGGGTCACGGTGCCAAGTGGTTACAGAAGCAGGAGAGCTGAGCGTCGCGCGTCACTCAGCGACTTCATGATTCACGGCACGGAGCGACTCATCTCCTCGCCTCTTTACGCCCCGGACGCAATGCAAACTGCCGAGGCCACCACACGTCTTCCAGGTTTTTCCAGACGGGCGCCAGGAAAGCTCCGGAACCAGGACTCATACTCATTCAATCCTAGACTCGATGATGACAAGGTGATGACTTCCAGGATATCTGATACGGGGGGAAAAAACAAGAACCCTCCTTCCGACCCTTCCGCCTCGGCAGACTTGAGTGACAGCCGCGGGACGGTGCCTCGAGACTTAGAAATGAGACACGTGGCGCCGCCGTTCAGGAAGGTTCGCCACGCACTGTTCTATCCGCCCCGCCTCACCTTCGGGGTCCAGGAGTTTCAACGTGAGCTACGAGAAGACCCTCACCTGGAGCAGCGACGGAGGCAAGGCAGCATTAACGAGGACGATGTAAAAGTTTCCGTCTTAGGAGAAGATTGCAGGAAGCCGCTTGAGATGAAACAACTCCTCGCAGACTCATCCGTGGCAGATCCCGGCCAGCACGACGCTCCGGAGACACTCTCAGATCGCACGAGAGGGAAGGGGGACAGGACAAACCTCAGGACAAACCTCTCACAACTCCCCGTTACGAGAGGTACTCAAGGCATGTCAGGAAAGTCGAGTCGGAGGCAGAGGAATCCCAAGAAGTCTCGCGCGGGACATAAAGAAGCCAAGCTGTCCCTCTTCTCGCCTGGACGAAAACACTCAACAGACAAGGACCAGCAACACAACGCCGCCGCAGAGAGCACAAACACGCGACTCCTCCAAGACACGAATGTTTCAGAGTCTTTTACCGCCTCCCGTCGCCTCGTGCGTTCCTCCCAGCGCCGTAAGGGTCACAGGGTCAAGCGGGATGCCACTGACGCGGACTACGGAGGGCTGGAGGGCATCCCGACAGAGGAGAGAGGCTGCGACGAGGCGATGTTTGACTACGGTGACGGGGGCGGCGACTCAGGTTGGCGTGTGCACGTGGTGGAGACGGTGGTGACGGTGAAGGTGAAGGACATCAACGACAACGCCCCCGTCTTCCCCGACACCACCATCTTGGGCGCCGTGGAGGAGAACGGTGCTACGGGTGAGTGTCTGTCTGTCTGTGTGTCTCTCTGGAGAACGGTTCTACGGGTGAGTGTCTGTCTGGAGAACGGTTCTACGGGTGAGTGTCTGTCTGGAGAACGGTGCTACGGGTGAGTGTCTGTCTGGAGAACGGTGCTACGGGTGAGTGTCTATCTGGAGAACGGTGCTACGGGTGAGTGTCTGTCTGTCTGTGTGTCTGTCTGTCTATCTGTCTGTCTCGCTTTCACTCTTACTCTCACCCTCTCCCTCTCCCTCTCCCTCTCTCTCTCCCACCGAGATTAAGAAACTTTCCAAGGCCGATCCAGGTTGTGTTGCGTTGTTTGGGTTCCACATCGCTTTTTTCTTTTTCTTTTTTTCTTTCATTAACGGATGACGGAAGAAAAACTCGCTCGCTTGATATGGAGGAAAACGTGCAATGGTTCCCTCCTCACTGTGTTGTTTTCTATCCCTTTTTCTGTCTCTTCTGTTTTCTTTTTCTCTGGTTTTCTTCTCTTCTTTTTTTTTCCCGCGGTCTTAACAATACCATAAGTGCCGCCTAGCTCGAGGACATGTTTTGTTTTTCATCCTCTGTTTGTTTGTCTGAACCTGCTAGTGTCTTCCCCGGGTGTATTTTTAGATTCATAGTTCTTTTTTTCCCTCTGTTGCTGTTTTTATCTCTCTTCTCTTCTCTTCTCTTCTCTTCTCTTCTCTTCTCTTCTCTTCTCTTCTCTTCTCTTCTCTTCTCTTCTCTTCTCTTCTCTTCTCTTCTCTTCTCTTCTCTTCTCTCTCTCTCTCTCTCTCTCTCTCTCTCTCTCTCTCTCTCTCTCTCTCTCTCTCTCTCTCTCTCTCTCTCTCTCTCTCTCTCGTCCCTTCCTTTCAGTCTGTTATCTTATCACTCCGTTGTTTTCTTTCATTTTCCTCTTTCTTTTCTTGTCTTTTTCATGTCCTTCCTTTGTTGTTACTCTCAGCAAGACTTTTTATTTACTTTTTCATTTCCTCCATCTCCTCTTCCTCCTCCTCCTTCTCTTCCTCCTCCTCCTCCTCCTCCTCTATTTCCTTTGTCATCACGTATCCACTCTTTCTTCTGTCATTTCGTATCACTGCGTTTCGTCTAGCTTTTTACTTGATTTATTTTTTTTATCATATAATTTTGTGTCTCTATTCAGCAAACCATCACAGCAGTACCGTTCGCTTCCTTCCCCATACGCTATTTCCATCTCTTTCTATCTAACGTGTATCTCTATGTATACAGACCTATAATACACCGATTTATTTTTTTACTCAATATCAAAATAAGTTTCATCATTGTTATCTAGTGGTGTGTCTCATTTCAGCAAAACATAGACATAGTACCGTTCATTTCCTTTATCATGTTTTATTCTCATCTCTTTCTATCTAGCGTGTATCTTTGTGTATTAGAGATGAAAGGGGTGGAAGCTGCGGGTAGGAGAGGAAGAGGGAAGTGGAAGAAAAGAAATGAGAGGAGAGGAGAAGGCAGAGAAAGATTGCGGAAGAGATTAAGCCCACTAAAACACTCTATAACACCATACAGATTAAAACAAACACCCGGCTTGACTTACGCATGACCTGAACAATTAAAACACATCGACTTCGCACGTAATTGAAGAGGAGTCCACCGTTTTTTGTGTGCGTTTTATGTTTGTTTTTGTTTTCCTTCCCTGATCCGAGTCTCCTAGGCGAAAAAAAAAAAACTCCTTCCTCCTTCAATTAAAGGAGCGAAAACAACGTCAATTAAGGGAGCAAAAACAACATCAATTAAGGAGAGCAAAGAATAGAGGAGAAAGATTAATCACACACACACACACACACACACACACACACACACACACACACACACACACCTGCTGTATACCGTATTTTGGTTGGGCCAGGTGAGGTTAGTTGTCTAGGTGTAACGCTCCTAGGTAGAGTTCTTAGTTAATCGACGCGTTATTTCTTACTTCTGAAGGTTTTATGTTCTTATGGTTCTTGCTTTCTCGACGTGTTCTTAGTCTTGAAGGTTCTTTGTTCTTATTGTTCTTAGCTTTATTGTCATTATTGTTTCTTACTCTTTCAAGGTTTTATGTTGTCAGGGTTGTTATTTTTTTAACGTGTTCTTATTCTCGAAGGTTTCATGTTCTCACGGTTCTTACTTTTTTCAACGCGTTCTTACTTTTCAAGGTTTGGTGTTCTTACGGTTCTTACTTACGGTTCTTATTATTTATGGTTTTATGTTCTTACGGTTCTTACTTTTTCAACGCGTTCTTACTTTTCAAGGTTTGGTGTTCTTACGGTTCTTACTTTTTCAACGCATTCTTACTTTTCAAGGTTTTATGTTCTTATGGTTCCTACTTTCTCAACGCGTTCTTACTTTTCAAGGTTTTATGTTCTTACGGTTCTTACTTTTTCAACGCGTTCTTACTTTTCAATGTTTTATGTTCTTATGGTTCTTACTTTTTCAACGCATTCTTACTTTTCAAGGTTTTATGTTCTTATGGTTCCTACTTTTTCAACGCGTTCTTACTTTTCAAGGTTTTATGTTCTTACGGTTCTTACTTTTTTAACGTGTTCTTATTATTTATGGTTTTATGTTCTTACGGTTCTTACTTTTTCAACGTGTTCTTACTTTTCAAGGTTTTATGTTCTTATGGTTCTTACTTTTTCAACGTGTTCTTACTTTTCAAGGTTTTATGTTCTTATGGTTCTTACTTTTTAACGTGTTCTTATTATTTATGGTTTTATGTTCTTACGGTTCTTACTTTTCAACGTGTTCTTACTCTTTCAAAGTTTCACGCCTGTACGGTTATAAGTTTGGCAATCAATCTGTTGCGTTAAATTTCACCACCCTTCATAACACTCTACTGAGGCTTCTATGTGGACAAAAAACTAATTCATTGACTAACCAACTTAAGAAACAACGAAATAATTGGTACCTAACTAACTCGTACCTACCTAACTGATACCAAAATAAGTGATAACTAAATAGCTGATACCAAACTAACTAATACCTAACTGATTCCAAACTAACTGATGCCTAACTTACTGATGCCCAAATCACTAACCTCCGAGCAGGGGCGAGAGTGGTGGAGGTGAAGGCGTGGGATGCGGACGACGACAAGGACGGGAGCAACGCGCGCCTCACCTACGCCATCGAGAAGAACGTGGTGGACGAGGCCTCCGGGTCCGCCCTCTTCAGCATGGAGCCGCACACGGGACAGGTCAGGACGGCGCGCTGCTGCCTCGACAGGGAAGCCACGCCCGAGTACCGCCTGCAGGTGGTGGCCGCCGACGGGGGAGGCCTGAAGGGTGAGTGGTTGTGGTAGAGTTAGTAGTAGTAGTAGTAGAAGTAGTAGTAGTAGTAGTAGTAGTAGTAGTAGTCGTAACAATGGTAGAAGTAGTAGTAGTAGTAGTAGTAGTAGTAGTAGTATGTCATCTAGACGTAATAGATGATAGGTGATTTAGTGCTAGGTATTATTAGTGATATGTATCATTTAAAAGTATAAGTAGTAGTAGTAGTAGTAGTAACAATAATAATAATAATAATAATAATAATAATAATAATAATAATAGATAACAATAATGATAATCATAATGATAATGATAATAATAATAATAATAATAATAATAATAATAATAATAATAATAATAATAATAATAATAATAATAATAATAATAATAATAATAATAATAATCATAGTAATAATAGTAAATAAATAAATAACAATAATACAATATATATTATACCGCTTTCAAAAGATTCATAATGCGGATTCCCTTCGAGCGTCACCTCTAATAACTTGACCGCGATAATTTGACAACAATAATTTGGCCGCAACTGGAGTAAAAAAAAAAAAAAAAAAAAAAAACAGGCAACACAAAATTAGGAAAACAAAAAAAAACATCGTAAATCACCTCCACTTTCCTTGCAACACCCACCAATAAACACACACACACACACACACACACACACACACACACACACACACACACACACACACACTTCTCTGACTTTATCCCTCCCAATATTAAAACATCTATTCATACTTTTCTTTCTCTCTCTCTCTCTCTCTCTCTCTCTCTCTCTCTCTCTCTCTCTCTCTCTCTCTCTCTCTCTCTCTCTCTCTCTCTCTCTCTCTCTCTCTCTCTCTCTCTCTCTCTCTCTCTCTCTCTCTCTCTCTCTCTCTCTCTCACAAAATTTCTATATGTACGTAATGTAAAGAAAGAGAAAATTGGGTCCCGTCGCGCATTGGGAGAAAAGCTTATTGCCGACTTCTAACTCAGCTCAGTTCCCTCCACCTGTGCATGTAATATCACGGTCCATACGTATTACCTGTCGCATTACCTGGCCGTGTTTCAGCGCATGGGGAGGGGAGGGGATGGAGTGGAGGGGAAGGGAAGGGTAGGTAGGCAAGTAGGTAGAGGTAGATTGGTAGGCAGGTGTTCAAGATTCCTATAATGTATCGTCAATGTTCGTGTAGCCTTTTCTTATTGGACTTGTGTTGGAATGAATGTTTAATAATGTGAACAATTGACAAAGTAGATTAATTGAATAGCATTGGTGTATAATATTTTTATCTCGTGTTGTTGTTGTTTTTCTTATGTGCATGAGTGTGTATTGGTGTGTCTGTGTGTGTGTGTGTGTGTGTGTGTGTGTTATTTGATTACTTTTCCATGTATCATTTCCATTACCTATTAGTATTATTAATTTGTATATTTGTGTTTTATCTATTTATTGTTTCTACGTATTATTATTTGTTCATATATTTATTTATCCCCTTTTACCACTGAAAACGACCGTTAGGCGAGAAATTATTGGTGTAGGCGTGTGGGGGAGCGAGGCGGTGGTGGCGGTGGCGGTGGTGGTGGTGGAGATGAAGGTGGTGGTTGTTGTGGTGGGTGGGTGTGGGGGAGGACTGAGGGTTTAGGAGGCTGGGGGGGGGGGGGGAGGGGAGGGGCAAGTATCCAAAATTTACACCCTTTTGCAATCTGAACAGGATCACGCTGGCAATTTCGGTCCATGCAAGACCCTTAATGAGCCTCCCCTGCCCTAAACAAACAAGCAAAAATAAAATAAAAAGTTTACGATAATTAGATTTTTCGGGTACTGCGCGCGGCTAGATTACTCCCTTAAATTAGAGGTAAGCTTTACTGTGAATGAATAAGGAAAATATGACACGAAGGAATAAGAACATGAGCTAACTTTGCCTTTTTTTCCGGTAAAGGAGGCACCTCAAAGGCAAAACGACAAATGAAAACAAAAAGCCCGCTAAGCACTGCTCCTGTAAAGAAGTAAGGAAGCGTGGCCATAAAAGGTTAGTTTCGGGTGGAGAGGTGTCTTGATACTCCCCTCTTGAAAGATGTAAAGTCGTAGGCAGGAGGAAATAAAGACGAAGAAAGGCTGTTCCGGAGTTTACCAGTGAAAGAGATGAAAGAATGAAGATGCAGGTTAACTGTTGCATATGGGATTTGGATAGTATACGGATGAGCTAGGGTAGGAAGTCGAGTGCAGCGGGGCCGCGGGAGAGGTGGAGGTATGCAGTTAGCAAGTTCAGAAGAGTAGTCAGCATGAAAATATCGTGAGAAGATAGAGAGGCAACATTACGGCGGAATTTCAGAGGTCAGAGTGGCTGTCAGTAAAAAGAGGAGAGTTGATGCGACGAAGAGCCTTTGACTCTGTCCGAAAGAGCTGCGTGTGTGGAGCCTCCCATACACGTGATACATACTCCTTTCCCTGAACGTGGCCTCATTGAACCTTTGAAATAAATCGCCATTCTCTTTACTCCATTAGTCCGTTTTTCATCTTTTTTTTATATGCATGTGTTTGCACGTAAGAACATAAAAACATAAGAACGAGAAAGACACAGACAGACAGACAGACAGACGGACAGCCATACAAACAGACAGACAGACAGACAGACAGCTAGATAGACAGACAGACGGAGACAGACAGATAGAGACAGACAGAGACGGGCAGACAGACAAGCAGACAAACAGAAAGACAGACAGACAGACAGACAGCTAGATAGACAGACAGACGGAGACAGACAGATAGAGACAGACAGAGACGGGCAGACAGACAAGCAGACAAACAGAAAAAGAGACAGATAGATACAGATCACGCAGTACATCGACAAACAAAACAAATAATACCTCCACTTATTTTTTTAAACACTGCATCACCGCCTTTCTCCAACTCCCTCGCCAACACTAACAAAAAGCAAGGAAGTAAACGGCACAACAAACTCAACTAAAAAAATCCTAGTTACAAGCAAAAGAAAAACAAAGCTCAGCCATTAATCCAGGAGACGAATAAAAACAAAAACAATAAAAACTAAATGAAAAACAATAAATGAATCAAGCAACGCGCGTGGGGTCAGCGCTTGTCATTGAAACCCTTGCGGACTTTTTCTGCTTTCATTTGTTTTTTGCCCTTGAGCTGCTTCCTTTACTGTACCTTGCCTCTGCGCTGCGTCAGGTAATAGACAGTGATAAACAGGGTAGTGGAAATAATAATAAACAGAGAAATGGAGTAACAAAGGGAGTAATGAAGCCAAATAAGTGTTTTTGATCTAACTATATGACGCTTTGATGGCTTGGTGCGACGCTTCACACAAATGTATGACCACAATAACATGAAGAGTGTAATGGAACCAAAGAAGTGTTTTGATCTAAATACATAACGTTTCACACACGCACCACACATATATCATGACCACAAACACATAAACAGAGTAATGAGTCCAAAGGCAAAGGCAAAAAAAAAAAAAAAAAAAAAGCCCCGGTAAACGCTGCTCTGATAACAAAAAGAACTGATATAATGCTTTGATGGCTTGCGTTTCGTTTTACACTTACCACACAAATATTATCACCACAAAACACTGTTCCCACCTCTGTTATCACCATCACATATCACCATACACATTCTCTTCCTATATATAACGATTTGATGGCTTGCTGTTCGCTTCCCACTCACCACACGAATAATATACCCACAAAGCACTGCTCCCATCTCTTGTTAACACCATCACGTCAACACGATATCATCACCATACTCACTCTTCCTATCTAATGAGTTGATGGCTTGCTATTCGCTTCACACACACACACACACACACACACACACACACACACACACTCTCTTCCAAACGCGTGAGAAGAAGCAGAGAGAGACAGGGAAACAGAGAGAGAGAGGCAGAGGCAACGAGAAGAGAAAATAATAAAATAAAAAGAAATGACAAGAAAAATCAAAACAGACGAGAAATAGAAACGTGAAAAGATGAAAATGTGATAAAAGTCGTGCAGTAGAGCGAAACATTTTCCAGAGAAGCGCAGGTCAAGGTTAAAGTAATTTCCAGGCGTAATATAACAATGCATACACAACTGAAGAAATAATAACGCTAAAGAATAAAAGTAGTGTGTTAAAAGTTGAAACGTTAGAAGTTAAAAAAAAAATAGTTCAAAATTTAAAAGCGACGACAGTGCAGTGGAAATAATGCCGAGGTGTGATGCAAACTTACACAAAACTAAAAAATATAACATTAAAAAATTGAGAGAAAACGAAGAGGAAAGTTACAAGCGTTAAGAATGATACAAACATACAAAACATAAAAAAAGATAAGATTAGAAAATAGAGAGAAGAAGAAGAAAGTTACAAGCGTTAAGAATGATACAAACATACAAAACATAAAAAAAGATAAGATTAGAAAATAGAGAGAAGAAGAAGAAAGTTACAAGCGCTAAGAATGATACAAACATACAAAACATAAAAAAAGATAAGATTAGAAAATAGAGAGAAGAAGAAAGTTACAAGCGCTAAGAATGATACAAACATACAAAACATAAAAAAAGATAAGATTAGAAAATAGAGAGAAGAAGAAAGTTACAAGCGCTAAGAATGATACAAACATACAAAACATAAAAAAAGATAAGATTAGAAAACAGAGAGAAGAAGAAGAAAGTTACAAGCGCTAAGAATGCTGTGGAAATAATGTCAAGACGTGATACAGAAACCAATACGAAACTAAAGAAATAAGACTAAAAAAAAAAATAATAATAAATAAAAATTACAAACGCTGAAGATGTAGCGGTAACAATCTCAAGACAATACAAAACACAAGCAAAACTAAAAAAAAAAAAAAAAACTAAAATATATGTAAAAAAAATAAAAAAACGTTGATTTAGTAAAAATAAAAATAATCCCAAGACTTAAAACACACAAAAAAAAAGAGAAATAAGGCTAAAACTAAAAAAAAAACATGAACACAGTGAAGAAAAAACGCTAATAATATAGTCTAGAGGATACTTTGGAACGTAACATCTTTTTTATTGAGTGCATTTCTGTTGTCTGTTGCGTTCTGTCGTATCATGGTAACTATCAGCTCGTCCTCCTCCCCTTCCCCTTGTGTCACTGTCATTATCAGTCCCAGTCAATCCTTACCAATCCTTATCAATCGTCTTAATCATCAGTCTTTATTACTCCTTATTCGTCCCCTTATATCAGTCCTATTATATCAGCTCCCTCCTTTATAAGCAGTCCTCCCCATAATCAAGTCCTTACTAGTCCTTATCAGCCATTATAACTCCCCTAAACTATCAGTCCACTTACATCAATTCTTCCAACTACCAATCCCCACAATTACCAATCCTCTCCTTTACTTATATCATCCCTTCCTCTAATTATATCAATCCCCATAATCACCAGTCCTCCCCTTTAATCATAACACCCTTTCCTCTGATTACCAATTCCCATATCTAAATACCAACCAGAAAACACTGCTCCCACCTCTGTTACCCCCGTCCCATCAGCACACACACACACTCTTCCAAAGGCGTGAGGAGAAAGTGCTCAGTAAGCGTCATGATACGTTGTGAGATGAAAACTTTTCCAGTAAAGCGCAGGCAAAGGTTAACGTCAAAACAAAATACAAGCCTCAAATGAAACTAAAGAAACAATAACACTTGAGAATAAAGTTAGTTAAAAGTTAAAACGTTAAAAAAAAATACGTGAAAAGTTAAAAGCGCCGACAAGGTAGTGGAAATAATGTCAAGACGTGATACAGACCAATACAATAAAAATATCACCTCTTCCTCCTCCTCTTCCCTTCCCTCCATAGGTACAGGGACGGTGGTGGTGCGCGTGACGGACGAGAACGACAACCCGCCCCGCCTTGCCCGCCGCCAGTGGGAGCTGGAGGTGGACGAGACGCCGCCGTATACCCAGCCGCCCAACACGACCCTGCTCAAGCTGACGGCCACGGACAAGGACGACAACAACACCTTCCTTTATAGGGTGAGGAAGAGTGAGAGAAGGGAAGGGGAGGGGAAGGGAGGAAAGGGAAGCGAAGGGAAGGGAAGGGAAGGGAAGGGAAGGGAAGGGAAGGGAAGAAGAGAAGGGAAGGGAAGGGAAGGGAAGGGAAGGGAAGGAAAGAAGAGAAGGAATGAGAAGGGAAGGGAAGGGAAATGAAGGGAAGGGAAGGGAATGGAAGGAAAGGGAAGGGAAGGGAAGGGAAGGGAAGGGAAGGAAAAGGAAGAGAAGGGAAAAGAGAAGGATGAAGGAAGGAAGGGAAGGAGGAGGAAGAGAAGGATGAGAAGGAAGGAAGGAAAGGAAGGGAAATGAAGGGGCGGGAAGGGAAGGGAAGGGAAGGGAAGGGAAGGGAAGAGGAGGGAGAAGAGAAAGGATGTGAAGGGAAATGAAAGGAAGGGAAGGGAAGGGAAGGGAAGGGAGAAGAGAAGGGATGAGAAGGGAAAGGAAGGAAAGGGAAGGGAAATGAAGGGGCGGGAAGGGAAGGGAAGGGAAGGGAAGCAAAGGGCAGGATGAAGGGAAGGAAATGAGAGGTAGGGGAGATAGAGAGAAAACAATGAAAGTCAAATACAAGAATGAATTGTAAAAGGGAATAAGTTGTGTGACTGAGAGAGAGAGAGAGAGAGAGAGAGAGAAATATTCATAAAAAACACATACAAGGGAAACATTCAGACAGTAAGAGGATATTTTTTATAGATACATTTTTTCCTCAAAGAATCAAGTGAAACAGAGACAAGCGACGGATATGATGAAAAAGATATATATAAAACCATGAAAAAACAAGTCCCGTCAGAGGGAAGCAGAGATAAAAAATAAAAAAACGATCGAAAGAAAGAAACGCCTCACTTTAAATGAAGAGAAATGAAACGTTACGAACAAAAAAATAAAGAAGAAAAATACAATAGCTGTCATTTGGCGAAAAAGAAACACGACTTCGAGAGGGTTGCAACGAACACACACACACACACACACACACACACACACACACACACACACACACACACACACACACAGTCGGTAAAATATTAGATGGGAGAGGCAGGTTAGACAGAGGCAAGTGTCAGTCTTTGTTTGGAGAGAGAGAGAGAGAGAAGACAAGAGGAGACAAGGAAAGAAAAATGGCAAGAAGAGAAAAAGAAAAATGAAAACAGAAGAGAAAAAAAGGTTAAGAGATAAAATGAAAAAGACAAGGAGGAAACGACACACACACACACACACACACACACACACACACACACACACACACACACACACACACACACACACAGGCACTCAGAAACACAAACAATCAAACAGAAGAAGCAGAGAGCGACAAGGACACAGAGACAACGAGAAGAGAAGATAAATAACAAAAGAAAAAGAAAATAAGAAAAATCAAAACAAAAGAGAAAAAGAAACGTGAAAAAGATGAGAATAAATAAGAAAAGAACGAAACAACAAACACACACACACACACACACACACACACACACACACACACACACACACAAAGGTACATTTTCTTAAACGTATCAAGCTTCCATTACGACTATTTTCTAACGCCACGGAGAAGGTTAACCGGGTTTTCATGGGTGATTTTCCAGTTCAATTTGCAGAGGTTGTGTAAAACTATCACTAGGATCACAGAAGAGAGCCCAGCAACTTCTACGAGAGGCTTTTCAAACAGGTGAATTGAGGTGGTGAAGCGTTTAGGTATAAGGGCTCAAGACAGACAGCGACACCCCTTCCCTCCTCTCTCCCTCTCTTCCTAGGTGGTGCCGGGAAGCGGGCCTGGCTGGGAGAACTTCGGCATGCGCTCCTTGGGTTCCTCCGGGCAGCTCTTCGCCCTCAGGAACCTTGACTACGAAGAGGAAAGCCACCGACGAGGCTTCCGGTTCATGGTGCAGGTAACGGACCAGGTGAGTACAGAAAGAAGAATAAGGAGGAGGAGGAGGAGGAGGAGGAGAAAGAGGGAGAGAAGAAAAAGGAGGAGGAAAGAAGAAAAGTTAGATTAAAGATGAAGTGATTGGACAAGTATTTTAAGGTGAATTTCCAGTAGAAAGGAAAAGAGAGGAAGGCGGAGGCAGAAGAAGGAATTGTGTTTGGCTGGAGAGCGCCCGAGAAAATGAAACAAGGAAAGTGGCGTAAAAGAATCGACGCAGACAGACAGACAGACAGACACAGACACAAAGGAGGCAACAGATAAGCTAACAGACACACTTTCTACCTGGATTTTCCCTCCCTCCTTCCCTCTGACAGCCGCCTTCATTTTACAATATATTCTCGCTCTTTCTCACTGCCCTTTCCCTCCTCTGCCTTCACAATTTCCTCCCTAAATCTTTTCTAACCCCTTTTTGTATAACTCTCGCACCTCTCCGGCCTCACCGCCTCCCCTCCGGCCAGCCTTCATCTCCTCGCGTATTCTCGCAACACATCACCCATCACAAACTTCACTTCCCCTTTTAACTCGTAACTTCGCCTGCACCCTTACCACTTCCCCTCTCCTACTTGTCTCCATCATCTCGTGCATTCTCCTGACACACAAACCCTCGCTATTTCCACTTTCGCCTTTTCTCCATCTCTTCACATGGCTGTTACACTCATAACCTCCTCTTCTCACCATCCCTTGCCTCACCTTCATGACCTCCGCCCTCCTCCCTCTCTCACGTCATCGTCGTAACCTCCTCCTCCTCCCTCAGGGTTCCCGGGGGTGGGAGGACCTCGCCCACATCGACTCCGCCTGGATCACCATCCAGCTGAGGGACGTGAACGACAACCCGCCGGTGTTTTCCCGCCCCAACACCCACGTCAAGGTGCAGGAGGACGCTGCCCTCGGCACCCTGCTGGCCACGATGCCCGCCCACGACCCTGACATGGTGAGTGCCGACGATGGGTAGTAACGTGGGCGTCGGAGTATGCATTAAGAGAATTGACTAACTCCAACTCTAACTATAAAATGGGGATGGAAATCATGGAATGGGTGGAATACAACTTTATCGGTTGATATCATTATTGCGACACATTTTTTTTATGCTCAACAATTATTTATCGCTTCATGATTTGCTAAGCGGATCCAGTTTGTGGTCAAAATGATCATCATGAAACGCGGACGTATCACCTGGCACGAAGAGCAGACGATGGAACATACATCAACACCGACGACACCCTCGCCGGGCAGCAGACTCGCTGCTGTTGGTAACATTTGGGGTTGCAGCACAACGCCTTTTACATTCAGGGCTGTACAGACCAGGAAAGGCTTCTGTCTCAGTATACATTTGTAAACTTGGTTCTCATCCGGCAGGGCGGGACACAGGACGTGAACTATCGATTGGAGGGTGGCTGGGGCGCCCTCGCTGTAGACGCCAACGGCGGCGTCAGCCTCAGGCGACAGCTGGATCGTGAGGCTCCCGGCGGTGCCTCGGGAAAGGCGCTGGTGGTGGCGGTGGACCGCGGCAGCCCGCCCCTCTCCGCCACCGCCACCATCACCATCACCGTCACTGACGTCAACGACTGTCCGCCGCGCTTGCTGCCACCAACACGCCTGCATGTGACGGAGGGCGGCCCCTCCACCCGCCTGGGCGTGCTAAGGGTGACGGACCCCGACGTGTGGGGGCTGGGCCATGGCCCGCCCTTCACCCTCGCCTTGGCGCCCACCAACCCGCCCCACGTCTTCTCCCTCATCGAGCTCAGATTTGACCAACGTGAGTACCGCTCGGAGCAGACACACGAACTGGCGGCGTGTGTACGTGCGGCGTGTTGCGATGGTGTGTGTGTGTGTGTGTGTGTGTGTGTGTGTGTGTGTAATGATAATAATAATAATAATAATAATAATAATAATAATAATAATAATAATAAACGGTTTATTTAGTTCTGACAGCCGTTAGGCCGAAAATGCGCAAGTTGATGTTACATATTAAAAGTAAATTCGTTCGTGATTCATATACAGGAAGGGGGATGAGGAAGGGGGGGCTTAACGTGTTTGTGGGTAGGTTGGGGCGATGGTGCTTGTGTGTGTGTGTGTGTGTGTGTGTGTGTGTGTGTGTGTGTGTGTATGTGTGTGTGTGTGTGTGTGTGTGTGTGTGTGTGTGTGTGTGTGTGTGTGTGTATGAGACAGACAGACAGACAGACAGACAGACTGAGAGACAGACAGACAGACAGACTGAGAGACAGACAGACTGAGAAACAGACAGACAGACAGACAGACAGACAGACAGACAGACAGATAGAGACAGATGCAGGCAGGCAGGCAGACAGACAGGCAGGGTGCGACGGAGGGTATCAAGGAGCAGCCTGGCTCAGCACCCCGGGCGGAGGGAGGCGGGAGGAATAACCCATTATAGACGCTCCGGAGTTCAAATTGTTGGCTCAACTTTAACAAACTTCTCGCCCACGTGCAGCCTTGGGAACTCAGGCCGGCGGGAGTTATTCATACTCGAGGACGGCAGGGTAAAGCCTCGCCTATATCTACTTTTGTTTTTGTTTTTTGTATTTTTTGGCACCGACGAGACTAACGACGACTTGCTTTTAGCGGTAATTTTTCGTCCTTTCCTTCCTTTTCTTTCTCCTCTCCCTCTTTTTTTTCTTCCCCTCTTCCTCCATCTATTTCCTTCACGTTACATCCACGCATTGCTTAAACAACTGAACACTTCCTCCTCCACTAACATGAGCCCTCAGATTACTCACCTGACTCACCTCCTTCCCCTCACGCCCCTGCCTGTAGGACTGGAGAGCGGGCGTGGCGGGGCGGAGCTGTGGACGAGGGGCGCCGTGGACCGGGAGCAGCACCGACAGCTGAGCGTGGCGGTGCGGGTGTCCGACGCCCAGGGCCTGGCCGCCACACACCGCCTCACTGTGCTGGTGGACGACCTCAACGACAACCCCATGAAGCCCGCGGCCAAAGCAGTCTACCTGTGGAAGACGCAGGTAAGGCGGCGTGAATACAACAATGGCTCTGTAAGGATGAAGGACCTATGTATACTACGTAAAATTTTGAAATATGAATATTTGTGTAAAGTGTTAAAAGAACTTAACATCCATCTGGGCGTGTTTTCTCCTTGTTGCCATCTCTGACGCACGAGTCGTAAATTTTGTTTCACGCCCGGAATGGGAACACATGTATCTTCCTGAAGCCGCGCTGACGCGTGGACGTGACCCCAACAAGGCTTGACTACGTGGCTGGTGCGCGGAGGAAAGAGGAAACACGAGGCGTCGAGGCCCGCAGTGAAGCACCAACAACAAGCTCTTCACACTGACTGGATGAACCTCGGCTGATTTGTTCTGTTGCTCCTTACCGATGCGCGTAGTAGGTCAAGCAGACGGACAAGCCCCATCCCGACCCCTTGTTGGATGCATGACTTATTCAACTCCTGAGTGTTGGCACTCCACAATCGAAAAAACACACACTCTTTTATTAAATTTAATACGTAAAATGAGATGCGGAGGCCATATCGTATCGTCGGTTAGTAAATATATCAGCAACTCGAATTAACAAATCAGCAAGACAACTCTCCATCCGAAATTGGCCTCTCTTCTGGCCTCTCTACTAACTACCTTTTTGCTGAAACAGTGCTTAGCGTTTCTGTTGCTGTAAAAAAAATCGCACACAATGACACACATCACAGAGGCGGGTGGCGCTCACTCGGCCCACCAAACACACCCACCGGAGGGGACGACGAGGCTGGAGCATTACATTAACTTCAGGTCCTGCATGATGTGTCCTTCCTCCTCAGGGTGCCGGGTCCGAGGCGCCGCTGGGCAGGGTCTTCGTGGATGACCCGGACGACTGGGACCTCGGCGACAAGGAGTTCGAGTGGGCGGGTCCTCCTCACCCTTTGTTCACCCTCCACCCCCGGGACGGCACCATCCTCGCCTCCAGCCAGGTCCGGGAGGGCAGGTGAGGCGGACACCCTTTCTTTCGTATAGCGTCTGGCAGCACACCGACTGACTGAATGATTTGAATGACTGGACTAAATATTCATGGCGCAGCAACTACAGTGGTTATATAGCGCCGAGTTTGGTGGCTTAGTAATAACGTATAGCCCGGGTAGGACACTTAGTAATGGGTTTAAATTGGATAAATTCAAATTCAACAAAGACATCGGTAAGAATTGACTTACCAACAGAGTGGTGGATAAGTGGAACAGTCTTGGCAGTCATGTAGTGAGTGCCAATACTACATATAGACACATTCAAAAAAAGATTAGATAAATTCATGGATAGCGATGTTAGGTGGCGTTAAGTTCACAGGAGCTGCCTTGTATGGGCCTATCGCCTTCTTGAAGACTCATTACGTTCTTATGTTCATATGTTCTTGATGAAAAAAGAGATTCCAGGTCTATCATCACATACAAAAAAATATTTAAATAAAATGTAGCAAGGCATTCCTAAGGCAAAATTAACTTATCACGGTGGAACGAAATAGTATAAAATATAGCATTCTGAAAATTGTACAGTTATCGCCGGAAACTCAATTGGCTGTCTTTACAGAAAAAAATATATATAAACTGTAGTGATGTATTCTGATGGCGAGCGGAATTTTCAGCCCGGTGGGACGAAATGGCATAAAACATAACATTGATTTTTTTTTTTTTTTTTAAGTCCTCGATAGCAACAGAAAAATCACACCTTTTTTCCGATTACTAATAGTTTCGATTTTTTTTTTTTTTTTGTTGTTGTTGTTGTTGTTTTAAGAAAGTATATCTGACACGACTTTCTTTAACTTACGTATAGATTTTCATCGTGCTTTTAATCCACTTTAAGGTTCTCTAAAGATTACTTGAAAAAATTATACTAAAGGTTGCAATACTGAAGTTACAGGCATCTCTATCTATCTGTCTATCTGTGTATCTATCTGTCCATCTACCTCTCTATCCATCTATTTACCTATCTATTTATCTGCCTATCTATCAATCTATCTATATCTATCCATCTATCTCTATCAATCAATCTATCAAACTACCTTTCTACCTATCTCATTCTATATATCTATCTATCTATCCATCGTCGACATAAATTCTCGCTAACCACTCCCACCTCCCCCCCCATCCCCACCACCCTCGTCTCCCCGGGGCATTAAGCAAATTTCCCAGTAGCCTAGTCAGCGGGATCATTATAATTACCGCAAAATACTGTTAAAATAATCCTCTCGGGCCCACGTGTATAAAATTAATGTTCACTGATCTCATTATATCCGTCTACGCGTTCCTAATCGATTTTTTTCACTTCTTCTTTTTTCACTTCCTTGTTAACTTGTTTATTTCGTTTATTTCACTCTGTTTCGTAAGTGTTTTTCTCTATCAACTTTTTTTTTTTTTTCATACCTCCCTTTTTTCCCATTTTCTCTTGCGTCTCCTCTCTCTCTCTCTCTCTCTCTCTCTCTCTCTCTCTCTCTCTCTCTCTCTCTCTCTCTCTCTCTCTCTCTCTCTCTCTCTCTCTCTCTCTCTCTCTCTCTCTCTCTCTCTCTCTCTCTCTCTCTCTCTCTCTCTCTCTCTCTCTCTCTCTCTCTCTTCACCTCTTTATTTTCCTGCAATTTTCTTTCTCTGATTTTTTATTCCCTCCTCTCTCCATCTTCCTTTCTCCATCCTTGTTTTTTTTCATTTTCTCTTCCTTCTCCTCCTCTTTTCACTTTTTATTCTTCTCTTCTCTTTTCACTTTCCCGCATTCTCTCTTTCCTTGATCTATATTCCCTGCTTCTTTCTTCCTTCCCTTCCACGAACTTGTATTTTATTTTCTTTGGATCATTCTTTCAAACTTCGTTCCACTCCCTCTTTATTTCATTCATTCATTCATTCATTCATTTATTCAACATTTTTTATCACCTTTTTTTGTTCCTTCCCATTCCTTGCCCCCGATGTCCTTACCTTACCTCCCTTCCCTTACCTTCTCTGCTCTTCGCCTCCCTTCCCTTCCCTTCCCTCCACCTCCCCTCCCATCCCCTCCCTCCATTTCTCTTCCCATTTCTTCCCCATGATGTCCTTACCCTCCCACACCTCCCTTCTCTTCCCTTCCCCTCCATTCCCTTCCCTTCGCTTCCTCTTCCACTCCACTCCCTTCCCATCCCTTTCCTTCCCTTACCCTCCCTCCCCTTCCCTTTCCTTCCCTCCCCTATCGTCCCCTCCCCTCCCTCCCCTCCCCTCCACCTCCCTTACCATTCCTTCTATTCCCTTCCCTCCCCTTCCCCTCCCTCCCCCCCTTCCTTCTCTTCCCTACTCTTCCCATCCCTTCCTCCTTATCTCCTTCCCCCCCTTCAGGTACGAGTTGCACTTCTCCGTGAGTGACCGGGCGTGGCGTCAGAGGGGCGTGGCCGCTAACGTGACGGTGGCAGTGCGGCTCCTCACCCCGGAAGCCCTGGCCCACGCCGCGCCCCTCGCCCTCACGCCCACCACGCCCGCCGATCTCACCCGCGGCTGGTCCCCTGCGGTAGGTTTTCGTCCTTGTCTTGGTGCAATGCGTCCCCCATTGTGGTTCCTCTGACCGTGAGCTGCTTGACCGTGACTACTTTCAAGCATTTATCTATCTATCTATCCTTAGTTCTGCTCCACTCGTCATCAATATACAAGCTTGTGTCTATCTATATATCTATCTATCTATCTATCCTTAGTTTTGCTGCTCCCCCTCGCTCCCTTCTTCCATCCCTACTATGGTACTCTGACCGTGAGCTGCTTGACCGTGACCGCTTTCAAGCATTTATCTATCTATCTATTCTTGGTTCTGCTCCACTCGTCATTAAAATACAAGCTTGTGTCTATCAATATATATATCTATCTATCTATCCTTAGTTTTGCTGCTCCCCCTCGCTCCCTTCTTCCATCCCTACTATGGTACTCTGACCGTGAGCTGCTTGACCGTGACCGCTTTCAAGCATTTATCTATCTATCTAACTATCCTTACTTCGACTCCACTCGTCATTAATATGTAAGCTTCTGTCTATCTGTGTATCTGTCTATCTATCTATCCTTAGTCTTCCTGCTCTCCCTCCCTCCCATCTTCCATCCCTACTGTAATACTCTTAAATTATGATTGCTTAACCATGACCACAATACAAGCTTCTGCCAATCCATCTGTCTATCTATCCTTAGTTCTGCTGCACTCATCACCACCAAATACTGGCTTCTATATTTCTATCTGCCAATCCTTAGTCTTGCTGCCCTCCTTTCTCCCTTCTTCTGTTATGCACGCAAGGTTCCTCCCTCTATACTAACAGCTGCCTTTCTTTACCGACCAGCCGCTATGCCATCATCTGTCTATCTCTCTTCAGTCTTCCTTTGAGTATTTGCCGTTTTCGTCTAATCCAGCACACATCAACACTATACAACTATCTATTTATCTTCCTGTCTGTATTATGCGTCTGGCCCACTGCTCTAAACCATCCCTTCCTCCCTGTTTGCCGATCACCGTGTTTATATGCATGATGATTTACCGTTATCGTCTCATTTCGTCCAAGTCAGCATCGCCACCTTGACGCCATCTGTGCAGTCTCTACTTTACCTCATGCACTGCTTTCGCCACCACGCCGCCATCACTGCAGGCCTTACTTGTCCATGTACCTCCTGCACTGCCTTCACATTACCACGCTTCCGCCGCGCCACACCACCCATCCATCGTCACGCGGTCCATCACACGCCTCTCGCCCATCACGCCCCCCGAGCACCCTATCGCCCTCCTGCCCCCTGCCCCTCTTCGCCAACTCCCTCGCCATGCCAGCGCAATAAAATCTCATCAACGCAGTATCCCAGAGCTCCCATACATCAGTGCGATGCTCCATTTTTTGCAACGTACTTTGATGGAGGGGAAATATAATACATTTATCCATCCAAATAAGTTATAATGTTATAATACATAATAATATGCATTACAGTAAATCATACTGTAATGTCCAACACTCCACCATTTCTACATATGTTGATTTGCAAAATTCTATGAGCAGTGGCGACCCATCAATATGCTACAAAGTTATACCAATATGCTATATAACAATGCCGTAATATGGTGACCCTTACTATTCGAGGACGCGACATACAACACACCAAACTGTTCAACATTATTATCTTTCCCTTTCGCTGTTGTGTGGTTCTACACGTTGCCCGCAAGGCAGTGATGCTTACTATTAATTTCCACGGGAAAACTTCACCGTGAGTCTTCAGACTGAAGACAGGTTAATAATACGCTCAATTAACTCTCAAAAAGAACATTGCTTCCAACACAAAAGGACCATCAAGATCTCGGGGCTACTGCAAGTGTGGCGTGAATAACTATTGTGCACGAAAAGTGAAGAAAACTGATTGACAGAAGATGGCAGGGGAGAGGCAGTCACAGCACGGGTAAATAATGTACAATGTTTCCAGAAGGGCGGCGGAGGGCTCGGCTCTTTACTGAAGGGGGTGAAAAAGGTGCTGGAAGAGCCGGACAGCAAGGTGGAGGTGGTCAGCGTGTACGGCGGCTGTGCTCCCCCTCCTGCTGCTTCACCATCCTTGCCACCTACCGCGCCCCCTGCCACGCCCCAAGACACGCCCCCCGCGACGCCCCCAGCGACACCCTCTACGTGTGTGTGGGTCAGTGTGAGGGACACCCAAGGGAGTTACATGAACGCCGTCAAACTCCAGGGCCTCCTTGCGCTCCACACCCGCCAGGTATACACGTGTTGCTGTTAGGGCAGGTGAGGAGTACACACACACACACACACACACACACACACACACACACACACACACACACACACACACACACACACACACACACACACACACACACACACACACACACACACACACACACACACACACACACACACACACACACACACACACACACACACACACACGCCAGCACTGCATGAGCACTCAGATATTACACATTGTCTGACGGATAAATTAATAGGTAAGGTAATTTTTATGATTATTTGTTGCTGAACCCGCGTTTTGAGTGCTCGATTCATAACGAGTTTGTGTGTGTGTGTGTGTGTGTGTGTGTGTTCTTGTCTCCGTGTAGCTGGAAGCGGCCACCAACCTGACAGTAGTGGTGGATGACCCCGCCGCCCTGGCCCCCACCGCCTGGAAGCACCGCCACCACCACCGCCTGGGCGACCAACACACCGACGGAGGCGACGACGACGTGACCCTCCACTCCGCCGCCTCCCTGGCCTCCACGCGCCTCCCCCTACAGGTGGGCTCTCTCTCTCTCTCTCTCTCTCTCTCTCTCTCTCTCTCTCTCTCTCTCTCTCTCTCTCTCTCTCTCTCTCTCTCTCTCTCTCTCTCTCTCTCTCTCTCTCTCTCTCTCACACACACACACACACACACACACATCGTCTCCTCTCCTCTTCTCAGGTCGTGGACACAAACGCCACCGCCCTCGTCACGCCACGCCTCACCCGCGCCCACTCCTGCCACGCCCACGCCCACACCCACGCCCCCGACCCGGAGGACTGCACGCCCACCTCCTGCCTCAACGGTGGCCGCTGCGTCAGGACCGAGGAAGGCAACGACAGGTGTGTGTGTGTGTGTGTGTGTGTGTGTGTGTGTGTGTGTGTGTGTGTGTGTGTTGATATTGGTCCGTAGTTTCAGTGTTTGGCACTT
>NC_066522.1:11557752-11637752 GCF_024679095.1 Eriocheir sinensis
AGGCGCCCACGCAGCATCACCTGACAGGGTGCCTCGCCCGCCTCACCATCAACTCTCAGGTGGGTAATGTTCACTCCAGGCTGGCGGGCGCTGTGTTGGAGCGATGGTCCTCAGACTCAGCCAAGGCCGCTCCAGTCCTCACGGCTGAACATCGCTGTGGCTTCGTTTCAGGTGTTGGACCTTGGTGAGCCGGTCTACAACCACGCCACTGAAAGTGGCTGCCGCCCGCAGGACGTGGCCTGCTCCCAGGGGCCGGGTGGGTGTGGCCTGCGGGGTCAGTGTGTCGGTGGCCTGAAGCAGCCCCGGTGTGAGTGTGACCCTGGGTGGAGAGGACCCGGCTGCTCCACTCCGACCGTGCCAGCCCGCCTGGGGTCGGCCTCTTACATGAAGGTGGCGCTGTCCTTCACGCCGGGGCCGCGGGTGGTGCGGGTACAAGTGCGGGTGAGGTTTCGGGGTGCCAGAAGCGGCTTGCTGCTCCAGCTGGCCGCCCACCACCGCGCCGCCACCTATACACTACACGTGAGTCTCCCATTCAGCATCATTCCCACCTTGCTGCTCCTTCCTATCCTCCCTCTCCCCCGTCACCGCCGCCACCCACCACAGCATAGTACTAGTCTTCGCTCTGGACCTCAGTACCACTGCCACAATAGTCTTTTGTCTGTTGCACCTTATAATCCTTAGAAATAGTCTGATGACCACAATACATTCACACTCAATATTCCGGACGACGGCGGGGCTTGAGCAGTACTGAATCTACGATACTTCCGTCACTATCACTAAATACATACGAATTTTTTTCCACATACATTTACATATACAAGCGCAAGTCGTAATTAAGGGATAGATAGAATGGTGGATAGACGATACCGTTGATTATGTTCTGTGTAACTATTCAAATTAACGACCACACTTCCTCCCCACCACACCTATAAGTCACGATGCAAATGTAATGGCGATAAAGGCAAATGCGTTCACAGAAACAGATGGCGTGTTTGTAATGGCGCTCCACCTTGCCCGCGATGCCGCCTTATCCAAACTTCCAATCGCTGTTAATGAATGGCATGCAAGTGATATTCAACTGCAGAATATATATACCAAAAAACATTGATGGTATACACTTTGCTCGATCGTTATCGATGTAATGTTCAATTGTCATTTTAATAAGGAGTTCAGGAGGTGTTTATGAACAAAGATTAAATTTTACTGTATACTCCTCTCTTGAAGCAGCATTACAGCGGTCATGACGTGACGCAACGTGCAATGCTGCCTCTTGTATTAACAAACGATAAGAGTTTATGTGTTGGCATAACCGTTCAAAACTTAAGAGACTCACCCGAGAAGGTAAAAAGAAATACCCCAGACGTTCACATTTACAAGCCTGGTTTCTGATGTCCGGAATTTTGACGCTGGAATGTATTTCCTTTAAGATTCATAATTTTTACTCTGTAGCGCAGTTGCAGGCGGGCGTGGCGTGCGCCTCCGTGTCGGGGGCCGGCTGGGCGGCGCGACAAACATGTGTGGAGCGGCGGCCGCTGGGAGACGGTGCCTGGCACACCATCGCTGCTGAGCGTCACGGCGACAACCTGCTGGTAAGCGTCGACGACGGCAACGGCTGGCATCTCAACGAGACCCTGGCGTCTCTGGCGGCACCCAACGGGTCGGTGCCGCCGCCGCCCCTCATTGTGGATAAGCACGACGGCGTGACGGTAGGCGGCCTGCCGGAGTTCAGGGGCGTGGACCTGGTGACCGTCCAAAACGACCTGCAGGACAGTGAGTGTTGGCCCGCTCCACCATGTTCTTGATATAAAAACAGACCACTACACACACTCACCCTCGAAGTCAGACTTTGAAGGTGACGTGTGACAAGTGAGTGTCTATACACGTTTCTCTCTTCTTCGGCCCTTTTTTCTTACCTTGCCTTTCCCCTTCCCGCCAGCCTGCCTTGACGACCTGAGAGTGTCGGGCCATCCACTCCCGCTTTCGCCCGCTGTGAACGGCACCAGCTGGGGTCAAGTAACAACACTGGAGCAGCTGACTCAGGGCTGCAGTCCTGCAAGGGACCCATGCATAGATACCAGCTGTGCGTCGCCACTCTCCTGCCATCCGGTCTGGGATCAGCCCTCCTGCAGGTCAGCTGTCCCCTCCTCGTCACCAAGTTTCATGGGAACACATGTAACATTTGTATTTTATTTCCTTCAGACGTGCATCACAGACCTTCATCCATTCTTGTTGCTGAGGCGTGTGTGGGCCAGAGTTGCAGTGATACACTCAGCACCACGTTGGGTTAATATCAACAAATATTTTCGCGGCAGCTGTGGTCCGGGCGGGCGTCAGGTGGCCAGCGTCTGTGAGGACGTGGACGAGTGCCTGTGGCGGCCGTGTCTTCACGGTGGTTCCTGTCACAACCTGCGGCCGGGCTTCCTGTGTGTGTGTGGGCCAGACCACCTGGGTGACCACTGCCAATGGGCCAAGATAGCTCCGGAAGGTCATCCGATCACGGCTCCAGCGGCAATAGCTGCCATCACCGTTTCCGTCCTTGTTCTAGGTATGTAATCAGCACATTTATTATCAATTTTTCCCATTCAACAACTGTGTGAGTACTCCTTATTTATCTTCTCATACACTCAGATGCATTATCCACTACAAATGTGTTGCGGCAAGGCCATTCACTCTATTGTGTTTACATTTGATGTTGTTGAATGAGCTGGGATCATTGGATACCGAGTTCAGAATACTGTTCACACCATCTCCTATGGGCCGCGTCTAGTCAAAAGTTTTCTGCCCATACTCGTTGGTCACGATAATCTTGGTAATCTCACCCTAGTCAACCTTGCCATACCTACACGAGCTTGTCCGCAGCCGTGCTGGGCATGGTACTATCCCTGCGGCGCCGCCGTCTGCGGGTGGCTCGAGGGCTTCAAGCTGAAGCGGAAAAAGTTAGCGGCAGTAGTCTGCGAAGTGCCACGTCTGGCGCCGGAAACAAGGCTGAGGAAGGTGGCGACGACACTATGCTGGAGCTGCTGAGGCTGAAGGTGTCGGGAGACTCCCCTGAACACCGGCGGGAAGGTGAGTTGAAAGACGTTTTAATGTCCGTCAGGGTGACCCTTTGTTCCCTTATCCGTTTGTATTTATGTAGCTTTGTGTCTGTTGAGCCGTTCATTAGGCCACTTTCTTTCTGGCAGGCATCGAGGGGGGCAGCGGCGGTGGCAGCAGTGGTGGAGGCATCACTCCCATGGTGGTGGCAGCAGCCCAACACTTCCCTGTTCCGCCGCCCCCCAAGGTGTTCCAGTCAGAGGAGAGCATAAAGGCCTATGCATACGAGGAGGAAATGTCATCAACACTGTCAGGTGAGGAAAAACAGAATAAAGAACGTGGTAGAAAGGAAACGGGAAGAGCGAGTTATGCCCAATTGCTTTTCTCAAAGTTATATGACAAACAACGAAAGGGATGATACAAACAACCAAATGTACACTTATGTATGATTCTCTTCTTCCCAATGGATGCAATCAGATCTGACGATAAGGCAAACAGGTGGCCCCTGCCTCGTCCCTGGAGCAGCGGGTTTCCTCGTCAACACTAGCGCGCCCCGCCCGGCTCTCCCCGACGCCCAGGCCACAACGGTGGACTTGCAGGGACGCACCACAGTCGGGCTGGCGAAGGAAAAGCCTCTCATCTCCTCCACTTCTCCTCCCGCAGGCAGGTTCTTCCTCCGTGCAGTTTTTCATTATTGTCACTCGCCATTCATATCATTTCTCCATCACCATCCAGTCGTGTCTCCTCAGCAACAAGTAAATCGCAGTTTCTCATTATTGTCGCTCTCCATTCATATCAGTCCTCCACACAATCCACTCGCATCTCCCTCCCAGCAGTAAGTAAGCCATTAGTCTGAATTCCGCAGAGTTTTACAATTTGTTCGCTTCCCTGCCCCGTCTTTTTTTTATTTTATAACAAAGGAGACAGCTCAAGGGCACTAAAAAAGGAAACAGTAATAAAAAAGAGCCCACTACTCGCTGTTCCTACAAAAAAGAATCAAAAGAGGTGGCCGAAAGAGAGGTCAATAATAATAATAGTATTCAGGTCCTCCTCCAATCAGTACAGCATCCTCATTCCGACCATCAAAGACCTCTTAATAATGGGGAGGTTTATATCCCTTCAACACACCCAAAGCGGCGTTAACTAGGTATACATGTTGCCACCTATACCTACACACTGAATCTGTCCCAGGTTTTGGAATTATACTTTTATGGCTTACATACACAAACCCTTTGAGACCTACCACGTGCACCGATAAACTACAGTAAATACAGATAAGTAACCACGGAGACGGTACAGATTTTTTTGACATCTTAGTGAGTAGTTCAAGAAAAAGTTTGCAACGTTACCTCTTATGTTTGTTGCTTTTATCAATGATCTTGCACACACTACTACTGTAAAAAAAAATACATCTACTACTACTACTGCTACTACTACAACTACTACTACTACAACTAGAGAATGATGATAAGAGTAAAAGAACAATTATTATTTCTACTATCATCCGTTGCTACTACTTTTATTACATGCACCCTCCTCCCCCATCACCACCACCACCAGACTGACCTCGACACAGCCTCCGCCTCCCCGCCGCGCCCCGAGCGCTGCTTCCCGTCCGCCACGCACGAAGGGGGGGCGGCCAGGCTTCCCCGTCGCCGCCACCGCCCCCGTCGCCTCGGATCCCCGGCTGTGGCAGCAAGAATTGACTCCCTGGAAAGAAATCGGTGCGTGTTTATGAATTATGTTCTATGGGTAAAATCATTCTCTCTCTCTCTCTCTCTCTCTCTCTCTCTCTCTCTCTCTCTCTCTCTCTCTCTCTCTCTCTCTCTCTCTCTCTCTCTCTCTCTCTCTCTCACACACACACACACACACACACACACACACACACAATTTCTTTTACCATTATGAAACTATCTATTTCTTAATCTGAAGATACCCACCCAAATATTTTTTTACTTCTAACTACTTCCTCTTCTAACACTAAAAAAAATAACCCTTAAAAGATAGGAAATGACACCCCTTCTTCTGTTTCTTTCAATGGAAGCAGCAAACAAACAAATGGGCTGACAGTGTCTTTATTCTCTTCTCTCATACAACCTTTAGAAATTTATTTTTGTAGCATGATACAAATGTCACTCACTATCTGCTAGACATTACCAGTACTCACTAAAGTGAGTATAATTTTCAAATCACATCTTTGACAAAATGAACTTCAAAGGAAAAAAATGAACGTTCTGGAGCAAACTTCCTTCAGTTCCACCAGGTGCTGGCACGAGAGTTTTGTCCGTCCCCGTCAGGAGCACACATCTCCTGTCTTTGGTGGTATGTATCAAGCTCAACAAATACCTATTCTAAGTTGTTACAGTTCTATCTAGCTCATTCGTTCTCATCTCTACTACTAGTAGTAGTAGTAGTAGTTATGCTTCTTACACTTTCCCTCACCTAGAACAAGGGCCGCATTTTTGTTCGTTTCCATTGACGTTTTCCCGGCTGCTGCTTCCTTTGCTAGCAACTAAGCATTTCAACCTTCATGACCTGCGATCCACAACATTACTTAAGTGTTTGACATATAAACATATGCATGCCACTTTTGACCGTCTCAGTGGAATTATAAACTTGGGAAACAATGGAACGGAGATATTCCTGAATTTGTCTTCTTTTACCAGCATCCAGAATTATCTTGGACATTTTTTTTTTTTTTTTTTTTTTGGTATTTCGTTGGGGATATACCCCAATGGGGGAAGGCGGAGCATGCCGCGCAACCCCCCAGACGGCTGGTAGAGAGATACCCAATTCTTTCAAGGAGGAGGCCCAACAACGGGGCTGAGGGCGTCGGAAAGAGCCCACCTTTCCACCCCCATGGTAACTGATAGGTCTCGAACCCATACGCTACAGGTGTCGTGCCGTTCATGGGCACTCTTTTAATTAATTATGTAGGTTCATTATACCTCAAAGTAGAATTAATTATTGATGTGACGTCACGGAGTGACAAACTGACCGCAGGTTAGGCCTGCTTGAGACCTGAGATTTCCTTGGTAGGCCTCCAATATCAATATAAGGTCACTAGTATTTTATTTCCATTATAAATATTTACCGTTCTCCCGCAATAATTAAAAGAAGGCAGATTGACCGCTTTCGGCAACGATACCCTGTTTTGACCCTGACACCTGAATTTTGTTGACACTACAGATTGTAGGGGAGATTGGGAGCACAACAGGCCTCTTTGTTTCAACCCCAATCTCTTCCCTCTCGCTCTCTTTCTCTCTCTCCCTTCTCTCTCAAACTTCTTTCTCTCTCTCTCTCCTCTCATACTTTTCATTTTTTTCTCCTTCTCTTGTGTACTTCCTTCTCTCTCTCTCTCTCTCTCTCTCTCTCTCTCTCTCTCTCTCTCTCTCTCTCTCTCTCTCTCTCTCTCTCTCATGAGAAACCCACATACATATATAACTGGTTGCGCAAACACCCCAGGTTAACTCTATTTACATGGGGAAAAATACCATTACAATTGTAGTACATTTCGGGCCATTACACAGGCACCCCGCCGAAGCGCAAGGCCGAGACTCTACCACGGGACCACGGGAGCCCCCCCTCTTGGACATTTAAATACCCTGTGGGGTGATGTGATGAACGGTTGAAGTGTTTGACCAGTTATTATGTCTGGGTGAGATATCTTGAATACAAACAGTTATTCGTTCCCCTGAATAAAAGTAAGTAAATAAATAGATTAATAAATAAAAGTACTACACCGACTTGGCACCCACGCACCTCTCCGCTTGGCACCACGCATCAGCTGATCGCCCAAACAAACACAACATCCCCGCCTCCCGCCGCAAATCTGTCCTTACTACTCTACTCTTCCACCTCCAGAGCTTGTGTTTACTGACAGCCATGGTTCTATACACGTACCATAAGGAATGAGAACACTGTCACGAATGTACAGATGCGGACAGAGCGTAATGCCTGTCTAACACCCTGAGAGAGGCGATGCTCTAGTGGCCCGAAGTGGTGTGTCTCGGCGACAAGAAGTGAGAGGCTGCACTCTGAGGCCTGAACTTATTAGGCGGCCAACGATGCGGCTTCCCGTGCACACGCTCCGGCACGCCCTTAAAGTATACTGTGGGATGGTGTGTTCATTCTGTACTTGACTTATTTGTGTAATTGGAAGGGTTTTGTGATTTACACCTAACTCATTCAGGTGGTTGACAACATTTACTTCTAGTAGAGTTAAACATGCTAATTATCCGTCCTTCAGTGATATATCAATGTATGCAGATCTTGTCTTAGGTATGCATTCTGAAGGACAAAGTGACACACTGCTGGCTTGTGGCTAATGCATGCAGGTGCAAGAGACAGACAAGTATTGATATTTCTGAAACTGCAGATTCACAATCAGAATACATGTCAGAATATTTGCAACATATAAGTAATTAGAAAATTTGGTAAAATTCTAGTGTTTGCCCATACTCCCCCCTCCCCCCATACAAGCCTGGGGACCTAGTGGGAATGCGGGGTTTCGGGTGGGGGACACGAAATCCGTCGCATTCGCGTATTTTTTTAGTGGGGGGGAGGGATAAAAACTCCCTAGATCTAGGGAAATTCCCTAAATTTAGGGAATTTTTCCTCCCACCACCACTAACAAAAGCGTTTGCGACGAATTTAGTGTTTCCCATATAAAACCACACACTCAGTGGATCCCCAAGCTTGTTTTGGGAGAGAAGCATAGTGAACCCACCAAACAATGCTCACCTCACCATCTGGCGTGGCACCGGCGGCCATCTGTGCTCACATAAATGCCTCCACCACACTCATGCCCTCTCTCTCTAGTAGGCTGTCACCTCATCGCAAGGTTTCTGTCCCCCAAGTAGAGCCCATGGCACCAAACACAGTGTATCTTCATTGTTTATCACTGACACAAGTAAAACCACCGGCTAGCCGGGATCCATCCAACACCGCGCCTTTAACAGTACTGCAGCTTGTGCAGGAAGTGCAGGCTCTCGAACCTCTTGCCCTAGCTGTTCGAACACGTGAATCCTTACTGACCGGATTTTGAATCTGCTTCACGAGCTTATATTCCCAGTATACAAGGTGATTGTGGATATTGACTCCGCGCCTCCAGAATATGATAATATGCCTCCATATATCATAGTAAAAAAAAACAAAGTACTTAAAAGTAAAGAAGCCGAATTAATCCCCTTCCCCCAACGATCTTGGGGGACCTGCGTGAACTCGGGGTTTTTGGGTGAGGGAGCATATTTAAACTACTCCAACCGAACTTTACGACCTGGTCTCACATGCGTGGGCTAATGGCTAACTAAGCGTACCATCGCTAACCAAGTGTACCATCGGTAATATTACGTAAAGGTGCGTGTTCTAAAAAAATAAATAACCACGCGTGGTGGACCTGGTCTCACATGCGTGGTCTAATGGCTAACTAAGCGTACCATCGCTAACCAAGCGTACCATCGGTAATAGTATTAGGTAAAGGTGCGTGTTCTAAAAAAAAATAACCACGCGTGGTGGACCTGGTCTCACATGTGTGGGCTAATGGCTAACTAAAGGTACCATCGCTAACCAAGCGTACCATCAGTAATAATATTAGGTAAAGGTGCGTGTTCTAAAAAATAATAACCATGCGTCGTGGACCTGGTCTCACATGCGTGGGCTAATGGCTAACTAAGCGTACCATCGCTAACCTAGCGTACCATCGGAAATAGTATTAGGTAAAGGTGCGTGTTCCAAAAAAAAATTAAAAATAACCACGCGTGGTGGACCTGGTCTCACCTAGCGTATCATTGCTAACCGGATCGTTGGCAACGCTGCTCATATTGCAATGGCGTTGCCATGTAAACACATCGTCCATATGTATAATATGCCCTTAAGTACAATAACGAGGCGTAATATCTTATTTTCGAGGTGCGGAGTGATTTTCAATAATTACTTTGTGTGGTTTCCGTACGTTGTAAAAAAAAAACAATGTATGAAATTTCCCTACATCTAAGTAATTGTAAGGAATTTCCCTACATCTAGGGTATTTTTCAACCCCTCATAACTCAAAAACTATGCATTTGCGACGCATTTCATGTTTACCACCGCATTCCCCGAAGTCTCAATGGTCCCCTAGCCAATTTTGGTTGCGAGGGGTTGAGTATGGGCAAACACTAGAATAATACCGAAAATTTATGCTAGTAAAACCTGTTGGTGTTCTTGTAAGCTTATTGTAAACCAAACATAAGCAAACATTTTCTTTTAATCATGGTTCTCTAAATATGTGAAAGTATTCTTCAGAGTTCTCACTGATATAGTCACTAGAATGGTGTGTAGTTATGTTTCAATTTTACTTCCACTTACTTGTTGCTAGTAAAACTAATGACTGGGCATTGTCTATATTATTACTGACTGAGGTTACCACCTTTACAAAGCTGATTTACAGCCAACTGCTTCCTGTGCTTTGCAAAAGCAGGAGACATAAAACTGTTTGGACAAACATGGATTAAATTAAACTTCTTTGTTTGTGATAAGGGTTATCATGTTTAGATAAAACAAAAACAATTTACAGAGCGTTTCATTAACTGCATTTTGTCTCTAAAGTCAGTATTTGGATCAGTGTGAATAAATAGTCATGCACCTACACTTGTATTGTTTTGATAAACTGTAAAGTTAACATGCAACAAAATATGACTTTAATGTGTAACTGATTGCAGCATTTTTGTGTAAAGTTCCTCAGGTTTTCTGGATGGTGTACAGCAAGAAACCATCAACAACACTATAGATGTTGGTCTTCCTCAGTGGGGAGCAAGCAGAGCATTGAGGATGTGGCCACTTATATAAAGCACCATGCAAGCAACATCCTAGTCATGGTTGGTGCTGGCCTGAGCACAGCATCTGGGATTCCTGACTTCAGGTGAGCACTATCCCACTTGCTATATTTTGAGGCATAAAACACACTTCTGTTTCCCTCAAATATGCTTCGTAAAGTAATGACGAATATATGGAGTATGCATCACATTTGTGGGGGGGCTCCACTCACACAGCTCTCTTGGACAAAGTAGAGTCAAAGGCTCTGTCTCATCAACTCCCCTCCTCATACTGACAGTCTTCTACCTCTTAAACTCCTTAAACCTCTACGCCATGTTGCCTCTCTCTCTATCTTCTATCGATATTTTCATGCTGACTGCTCTTCTGAACTTGCTAACTGCATGCCTCCCCCACTCCCGCGGCTCCGCTGCACTCAACTTTCTACTCTAGCTCATCCCTATACTGTCCAAACCCCTTATGCAAGAGTTAACCAGCATCTTCACTCTTTCATCCCTTACACTGGTAAACTCTGGAACAGCCTTCCTTCGTCTGCATTGCCTCCTGCCTATGACTTGACCTCCTTCAAGAAGAGTGTATCAAGACACCTCTCCACCCAAAATTGACCTCTCTTTTGACCACTTTACTTTTGTCTATTATGGGAGCGGTGAGTAGCGGGCATTTTTTTCTCTGCACTCATTTTGTTGCCCTTGAGCCGTCTCCTTTGCTGTAAAAAAAAATAAAAAATAAATAAAAAGGTTTGTATTTACAAAGACCATAATATATATATAATTTAATTAAACCTACAATTGTCAACCCAGTTCTTTGAAGTTCTTTCAATATATTATTTATGTTGTATGTAATATAGATTCAAATATAACCAGTTTGTCATAAACTTACTTTATGACCTACTTCTATTGTGAGAAAAAATATATTTTCTTAAATTATTCATATACCAATATCTGAATTATTCATAGTTTACAAAAGACTTTGCTGCACATAGCCATAGTGTTCACTTCTGTCACTTATGCCCTTGAGCCTCTGGCAGCTAATAACCCATTACTCTGGGACAGGAGACCAGTGTGTCATCTGTGTTACTACAGTTTACCTTCCCCAGGTTTCCCCAGGTACCCATTCATCAACCAGCCCAAAAGGGAGAATAAACAGCTGGATGGGCTGCACGCCAACTGCCCAGGTCGGGATTCAAACCCAGGCCCACGAAATCATAGCAAGCATGTTAACCACTGCACCATGAGGGATATAAAATTATATAGTGTAAAAATCCATTAATTTTAATTCCACTCAAGTTACTTACATCTTGTATTAAAGATGTAAATACTGCCATCTATGTCTAATTTCTTCATCAACATGCTCAAAAACTTATTATCTTTCTAGATTTTTTTTATGGTTTCCTCCAGATCTCCTGGGACTGGGCTGTATGACAATCTTCAAAAATATGATTTACCATACCCAGAGGCAATTTTTGATATTCAGTTCTTCATGATGGATCCTCGTCCTTTCTTTGCTTTGGGTATGTAACAGAAGTTTGTGAATGCACTACAGCTTAGCATAAGACCCTATGAAAATCTCTCCAGGGCCATGAGAGCTAAGGGGGCTCATGTTTCTTACAGGTCAAATGAAATATTTGTATGAAAAGCATATGGCAATAGGTGAATCCATGTTATAAGCAAAACCTTCTTCCTCTGTACATCTTTTCACATTTTTATGTTGGTTTAACACTGTTGAAGCTCTCCTCCACCCAGTCGTCATACACATTGTCCTCCAACAGCTGTTTCTCTATCAAATCCTCCCTCATGCAGTCCATCCACCTCCACTTCAGTCTTCCTCTCCTTCTCCTGTCCTGTACCTCTACCCTCATCACTCTCCTCCTTACTCATGTTTCTCCTCTTCCTATTACCTATGTGGCCATGCCACTGCAGTCTTCTTTCCTGTTCCTTCTTTGATATCTCCACTAGCTTTGTAGTTCTTATTCTCTCATTCTTGATTTTATTCATTTTTGTACCCTAAACATCCACCTAAGCATTTTCATCACAGCTATATCCAACTTTTCTCCTGCATTTTCTTCACTGGCCATGTTTCAGTTCCATACACCATTGCTGGTCTTACTACCATTTCACCCAGTCTTCCCTTAACCTTTATTTTAATTCTACAATCACATAGTACCCCTGTTATCTTTCTCAAGTTATCCCACCCTGACTGCACTCTGTGTGTTATCTCTTCATCCAAATACCTGTCCTTAGCAACTGTTAAGTCTATATTTAAACTTATTTATTCTCCTTAACTTTGCTTTGTTGTATCTCAGAACCTTGCTCTTTATTGAACCTCAGGTAGTCCATATTCCTGTAGGTTTCAATTCCATTGTCTGATTATATTATTAGTGAGAGTTTGTAGGCAAGTAACTGTGTCAGAACAGGGAAAATTGGGCCTTGGCCACTCCTTGAAGAAGTTTCCATGATGGATCAGGGCATCAGATATAGATTTGCATAAGGAAGTAGAATAGAATTAAACATTTGTATGCTAAAAGTAATTTTAATTTCTACATATAGTAAAAATTTTCTTCCTAATGTAAAAAAACAAAGTAGATATAAGCCAGACTTGTAAAATGGGGGAATATCTAAAACTAAGGTGGAAAGGGTTAATTAATGTCCTAAAATTTCTTTAATTGACCTTTTTAGCAACTTAAATATGCTCTAAATGTAAGCCATGAAGGTATGCATTTTTCTCCCAGCTCAGGAGTTGTACCCAGGAGTTAATTATAAACCCAACGCAGCTCATCACTTTCTGAAACTGCTGCACGATGAGGGCAAGCTGCAAATGGTTTACACGCAGAACATTGATGGTCTTGAAAGATGTAAGAGATGGCTTTTTTTTTGTGTCTGTAAAGGCAGGGCAGAGATACTTTATTACCTATGTATAAACACTGCTAATACTGTTACTAAAGTTCTTGCATCAGTCACTAATTTTTAAAATTTAAGAGAAATTGTACCCTTTATAATTAGCATTTACTTAACTCAAAGGTATTCAGACTGCTGCATTGCATATTAGAATGCCAATTAGTATTCCAAAATATAGAGTTCAACTCACACTTTCCACTTCCTTCCAACAAGTGGCTGGAATACCTGAGGAAAAACTTGTAGAGGCTCACGGCTCCTTTGCAACAGCTTCATGCACCCTCTGTGGTATGAGGCACGAGGCTGCCATGGTGAAACAAGCAATAGTTGAAGGAAATGTGCCAATAATGTGTGAGGCTGCCAAGTGCAAGGTAATCAGTATGTCTTGAGTAAGAACCGAGGTGTTCTCAATATGGTGACAAAGTTCAGTAATATCTTCAGGACAAATATAGTCTGGGTTAGTACATGCTTGTTCTGTGCACATAATTATAATCATTTTAGATCATGATTCTTCTTGATGCAAATTTTTGTTGTATAATCTGCTTGAAATTAAAAGTCCATATCAAAAATGTCCTGAACATATTTTTCATAAACTGTAGCTAAGTCTTTTCACACATGACTAAGCAAGTGCTCTCTCACATTTCATGTGTAATTTGTGTAAAAAACTTTTTGCAAAATAAAAATTAGTGACGTGAAATGAATAATAAACAAGGAAAAATACAATTAGATCCAAGCTGGCACACCTGGATCAATTTTTCACAAAAATGCAGAATTCTTTTTTGCCGTCCCTAACTCTTTACTCATGCTTGCACTTTCCTTAACACTATCAGAGTACTCTGGCAGTTCATCACCACCATTTTCTCTACCAGTAACTGAGGCCAACACTGTACTCGGGATTCATTTTGGAGTGAAACTCAATTTAGTTTGTTTTTACCAGACATTTTAGTAAATATAAAAAAAAAACTGATCACCATTTTTTTCCATGCACAGGGTAAAGTGAAGCCAGATATTGTATTTTTCGGTGAGAACCTTCCCCATGTGTTCTGGGACTACCACCTGCAGATCCCATTTGCAGACCTATTGCTGGTGATGGGCACATCCCTAGAGGTGATTATCTGCTTACTGCAGTAAAGAGGCAGAAAGCATTAACTCCTAAATACTTGTTTTCTAAAACCTTGGCAGATATTTTATACTGCATGAGATATACTGTATATGCAGCTTCAAAGTTAGGAAAAGCTACTTGAATATCCGTTTGTCATCTGAACTATTCAGGACCTGAATATATCTGGCTACCACTCCACGGGCCCAGGTTCAAATACGGGCCCGGGCAGTCAGCGTGCAGCTCACCCAGCTGTTCATCCTCCCTTTTGGGCTGCTCAGTAAATGGGTACCTGGGGAAACCTGGGGAAGGTAAACTGTAGCAATCCCTGCTTTCACATTGGCCTGTGTCCCAGGGTAACTGGTTCTACCTACCACAGGTTCTACCTACCACAGGCTCAAAAGGCCAACGGATCAGAGATGAGCTCCACAGCCACCCGCAGCTATAGCGTACACACACACCTTTACCTGTGCCTTTACAGCTTTCATATGTGTTGTGGTTGTGTTGTAGGCAGCACACTTTGATTCACAACCAAGAGGTCTGGTGTTTCATTCAATAATAGGGTCATAACTTCTGGGGTGGCTAGGGGGGCTATAGCCCCCCAATGTTTTCTATATCAGCCTCTAAATGCCTCTAAAAGTGCTAATTTTTCAAAGAAATTCCCCCACCTGCATATTCTCGCTTCACTCACCCCCCCTCCCAACTCATGAACCTATGATGCCCTCTACCTACCCCCCCCCCAAACTCCTGCCAAAATTATGGGTCTGGATAAAGCCAAAAACAACTGGGTGGGTCTCTTTTACTGCAACATAACCTTGTCACCTTACATGAGGAGCTGTGGATTCAGTTAAAAAAAAAGAGATCAGATAATGTGATGGATATAACAGGTGGATCAGAATTAGGCCTGAGATACAAACCCAAATTGCTTTTAGTCACACTGTAGGCCTTAGGCCCCAATCACCCAAGTAGCCAATGCCTATCACCATCCTCCTGAAAAAGCACATATAATTATAAATGAAAATATAGATAATGAAATAAAAACCAAGGAGACAGATTTTTTTATTTAAATAGTGAGTTACAATTAAAGTAGGGAATTATAATATTGATAATGATGATGTAATGACCAGAGATGTAGATAAAGACTCCAACAGGCCTTAGCCACAGGGCACCTTTTGGCTTGACGCCATAGTGTCCACCTCCTGTTTCAGGGGCCTGGGTTTGAATCCTGGTCAGATTGTTGGGAAAAAGATTTAGTCTCCCCAGTAGATCAGTTTCTCATGTGCTTCAAAAAAATTTAAATACCCACCATGACAGTGAATATGATTTAATACTTTTGACTGTAACTTTGTAAATTTATGTTTAAACCAATGTTCAGCATGATTAACATTGGAGGCCATTACAGCTGCTTGAACTACTATTAGTCATTCATAATTCTGACAACTTGATAATCCTGCAGGTGTACCCATTTGCTGGGATTGCTGATGCCATGGGACGCAAAACACCGAGGGTTCTCATCAACCTGAACGCAGTGGGAAGTTTTGGCTCTCGGGACAGTGATGTGGTGCTGGAGGGTGACATTGTGGAAAATGTGAAGAAACTTACAAGTGCTCTTGGTTGGGAAGAAAAGCTCAACATCCTTGAAGAAGGTTACAGTACAAGAACCATACCTAATGAGGAATAATTACACATTTCTGTCTATATTTGATTTCTGAATGTGATTTTTTACTCATACATTGTAAGTTGAATAAAGAAATTTGCAGTTTTTTCCTGCCATTATTATTTGTAAATATTTTATCATTATCATAACGATTGATCAACTTTTTTGTTTAAATGCATATTCAAAGTGTATGCCTAACTAGAATATAATTTTAAAAAATCTGACCTCTTAATATCCTAATTTCTATTGCTCACATTCTACAGCAATAAAAACCATTACAAGAGCCCAAAGTAAATGTAAGTATCTGTAAGTGCTACTCAAAGAAAAGAAAATTACTTTGCTCCAATGATGTCTATAATACCTCCCCTTCAAAGAATGTTTGATGAAAATTAAGACTGCCCAGTGCGTAAAGTAGAACAGCTAGTTGAAGCCTCTACATAAATGAAGTTAAAATGTGTTAATATAATATTATGTAAATTCAGAATGATTAACCATCATCACCATCACCACAAGCACAGTCATCACTATCTTTACCAGCATCAAACCAAAGCCATGAGAAAGGGTTTATGATCAAGCATACTAAATCAAGAAAAAGTCAGTCAGAAGTAAAAATATCCCTGTAAAAAATTTATCACATCAATATATATCACATATCACATATTAATATTCATTCACAGTTTCATATTATTTCAACTCATCTTTCACATAGCTAACCAATCAAGGTGTTGCATAGATCATTAATGATGCGAGGGGGGATTCCACTTCTCAAAGAACATGACAAATTTATCTATTCAGGAATAAAAAAAAATTCACAAACATTCCACCAGGATTAGAGGCCCCAAGACTGGAGGCAACTACTCTGGCACTGGGCCAAAGGAAACTCCTTAGCTTCAGGCCTTTTTGGAGCTGACAGAAGCCTACACATGCACGCCACTCCCCCATATGGTATATGGGAGGATGAGAGGAGCTCCAAAGACCCTTCCCCCTCCCATGTCCTATGGATGGGTTTATTGTCTCTCATAACACACCGGAGAGTCCTCAGTGCTGCTCGAAAGACAGATCCTCTCTTTATCCGCATCTCGGAGCATTACATTAACATTTACTTTCCACTGCTAATAGAAACTTTGTTACATTAGTTAAGAACAGTTATTTTTTCTTACCTTTCAAGATTTATTTGTGAGTAGTTTCCACGCAAAAGGCCATGTGTATGAAGGTTGTTTTGTCGATCATTTTCTCGTTTAAAAGACCCACGAACAATTAACATTTAGCTGGGAGTCTTTCCCCCTGGCATCCCCTTTTATCCTGCTACACCGACTCCTTCCTTTCTGGCTTGCTTAAACTCATATGCATTTCATCGCCCAAGCACACACAATTGGCAAGGCTTTCGTAGGAGTTGTGGGCCTTTCCGTGTTTTTTTTTTTTTTTTTTTTTTTTTTTTTAAACCCTGGGGGTGGTTTGACAAAGCCTCTGTACCATGAACTATACAAAACACTCATAAGAACACATTTTACCTTTTTTCTTTTCTTTTGGCCTTTCAAAATAACTGATGTTTGAGTTGGCAGCGTCTAAAACCCTATTCACCCGTAGGCGATCTCGGGACGAAAGCACCACGATACTGGTTCGTTCTGGTATCGTCGGAAATTGGTGAGACTTTGGCCCATCCCAGGGGTGTGGATTATTTTGACACGAGTATTGCCCGAATGCTGGATGGAAGCTGCACAAACATAACGATGCCTGCCCGACAGCTGCCCGGTATCCGAACGATTGACGACGATCAATCTTGAGATTTGAATTTTACGCTTTTTCAGAAAATGAATCCTGCCCAACTAGTGCCCAGCAACAAAACAACAGGAAAGAACACTGCCTGATTGCTGAACGAATGCTGCTCGATTACTGGACGAATGGAGAACGACTCTTGACAGGGTATGTGCCGCACCCTTTCCCTCACTCGCTAATCCGGGAACTGGGTGCGGCCTTGACATGTGTGCTGCTGTCCTGACCCCACCAAACACACACACACAAAAAAAAAAACTCACTCACGTGCCCGCCCGTCATCTGAGGGCTCTTGGCAGCGAATAATTTATATCAGATGATTGCGCCATGATGTCAGCTGGTTGTGCAAGTGCAGCACACAGGGGCATCAGGTCAGGGTAGCACACAGGTGCATCAGGAGTGTAGGGTGGCAGGCAGGGCGACAGGGAGTATCAGGACGTCAAGTAGGATTGCAGGACTTCGAGGAAGCGAGCGTGGTGGCGGTTTTTGTAGTCAACGTTCAGCTATCATTCAGCATTCACTCAAGTGAACGATTCGCCGGGCAGCTATCGTGCAGCTGTCAGGCAGCTGTTTTAACAGTCAAAATTTTAATTTCGTACCCGATCTTTGCACGTGCTGCCCGACCTATCACAAAAGCTGCATGAATGCTGTACGATAGCTGGACGATCACTGCGAGTGCTGCATGATCCCTGTAGCACTCCTGCCTGATCTTCGACAAGGTTGCCGGCCATGCCGATGGCTGTCCGAAAAATAAGCGCAGTGCTTATTTTTCGTGCTCCCTGCCGACTCATCGTCCAGCAGTCGTGGTGCACAGATTTTCCCAACGATGGCTAGACAATGTGCTACGAATATGAACCCGAATGCTGCACAAATGGCAGTCGGGCAGCTGTCGCATTCAAGATCGTGTACTATGTGTGAAGGCCCCTTAGAATATCAACCTAAGCCTCCTAAGAGGGATAAAGGGAGGGAAGGAGGTAGAGAAATACTGAGAGAAGAGGGAGAAAAGGGATACAGAGAAAGAAATGGAGAGTAAGAGGAAAGAGAAGGGAAGGAGACAATTGAGGGGAGGGAGGAAAAAGAGGAGGGAAGGGGAGAGAAAGAGGAAAGAGGAGGGATGGAGAAGTTAGAGGGATGAGAGGAGAAAGAGAATAAGTAGGGAAGGGAAGAAAGGGAGAGGGTAGAGAAGAAGAAGGAGGGGCTAACATTAAATTTTGTAACACGCACAAACACACCGTACCCAGGGGGGGGGGGGGTCGGACAACCCCCCCACCTATCTGCTAAAAGGTCCACGTTGAGAAAGTCAAAACGAAAAAGTAGGGCTCTTCTGTCGCATTTCTGGAGTACATCAGGAATATGCACCCAGATATGTCAATTTTTCAAATCCTCGAGCCCCACTGATGATTTGACTCGCTTCGCTCGCCATTCGTCCCTCTTCAAGTAGTTACAAAGGTGCACATTTAGTGAAAAAAGACCCTCTCCTTTCACAGCTCTGGGTACGGTCTTGCAAACACACACACACACACACACACCCGGCCCGGTAGCTCAGTGGGAAGAGCGTCTGCCTTACAACCAGAAGGACCGGAGTTCGATTCCCCGGCCGGGTGAAGATAAGTTGGGTTTACCTTCTTTCACGTGTGGCCCCTGTTCACCTACCAGTGATCGAGTTGGTACGCGACGTAAGGTGAGGAGTTGTGATCTCGTTGTCGCGGTGTGTTGTGTGTGAGTGGTCTCAGTATTCCCCAAAGATCGGTCACCGAGCTCTGAGCTCCTTCCGTAGGGGAACGGCTGCATGGCTGTCTCGAGATCGAGAGACTCGCAGCAGACCAAGGGGTGAATTACACACGTTACCCTTACCAGTAGCTATTACCTGTAGCTGCAAACCAAGTGCCACACGTAAAGCCAGTATACACTTACACACACCTGACTGAGAGGCCGGGAAGCAGCAGCAGGTGTGTGCCGTGTGTCTAGGCCGTTGTGGTCACTTCCGGGAGTAGTGAACCATGCAGCATGTGCACGAGGAGCGTGATGACTGATGATGCGGCAGTAGAGCCACCGCACGTAATTTTTTTTTTTTTTTTTTTTTTTACGTTGTTGCCTATTGCGCCGGTAGGCATCTTCCCGGTGGGGCCTGATGGTCGGCCCAAGGCTTCTTCCAGGTGGGGCCTGATGGTCGGCCCAGCCCGTTCTGGCGCAGGCGAGTGTTTATAGTGGCGCCATCTTGCATTGGCTCATGCTGCCCCCCGGAACTCGTTCTTGATTCGCTTGGACGGCTTCCTCTAGAGTACGGGTTGATGGGTGGTCTTCAGGACAGCATGTGGGTAGTTTTAAGCCACTCGGCGGTGACTGAAAAATCCGAGTGGTAGCGTGAGGATTCGAACCCGCGTCGTCCATCACGCGGCGAATGTGGGTCCAGTACGCTATCACTTCGGCCACCGCCTACCCCAAATGCTATATAGTTACACCAGAGGACGACAGCTTTACGATTGTTGACGATTGGCACTCGGCAGCAATCGTGGATAATCGTTATAGACTCGTAATAAAACTTGAAGACAGTCGGTGACAATCGGGATGATTTTGAGAATCGGGGAAATTTTTCAAACATGTTTAGAAACACACCGATTCTCTGCAATCGGCATAAATCGGGAAGTAGTCGGGAGCAATCGAGATCGAGACAATCAGGAGACAATCGGCATAAATCAGTGACAAGCTGTGCCTGTTCCACAGGCACAGCTTGTCTGTAGTTACCTTCTTGATCCTGTGGGGGCCCACTCTAGCAAATATCTCATCAAAAAGTGGGGACATCCTCACAAAACTCTTAAAGCGTTGCACGTCACCGATCGAAGTCCCTGCGTCGATCTCTCCATCACTGTGTGGTATTCACTCTGGTGTCTGTAACAATATTTTCTTGTTCCATTCTGGTTCTAGAGAGATGTAGAGTCTCTGGTGGCTGAAGGCAAAATGCAGAATTGCGGCGGCAATTGCCCCAAAACAGGCTTCTATATACCCGAGAATGGTAGATTAATTAGCAAATACATCGGCCAAAAAAATGGGAAAATTCGGCAGGACATCGAGTGTCGGCAGGAATCGGGAGCTTCGTAAGGTAATCGGCCTAGAATCGGTAGAGACTCGGTACAATCGTCCTGAGAGTCGTCAAAAGTGTCGCAGTATATATCGGGCAGAATCGGCAAGGTTTCGGTAAGGTCTCGTGAGTCTATCGTATTGCATGCCGAGAAATGACAATCGGAGACGATTATCGGAGTTTCATTGTCGGCAATAATCGTAAAGCTATCGTCCTCTGGTGTAACCATAGCATAAGATGATAAGAGGTATGGGTCACGGGTGGTCGGGTCTTCCGGGCCAGTTATATGGGTTGATTTTCCTGTCTGGTTTTCAAATTGGGGCGATATTTATTGTAATGAATTTTTGGTTGGCTTTTCAAATGCCTAATCTTCAATATTAAATGTATCATAGGGAAACTTGACGATAAAAAGTTGAGATTGGAAAAAAAATGGACAAAACCGAGGTGGATGTATTAATTACCGTAAAGGAGATAATTATATAGGCTACTCTTTGGATAAACTTGGTAATGAAAGCTACAGTTGTCCCCCGCAGATTCCTGCCCAGAATAATAAAAATAAGAAAAAAGAATACAGATAAATAGGCAGCAACAGAAAAGTACAAAAAGAAATGAGCCATGAGAAAACTTTACTGCTTCGCTGGTACCGGAGAAATATATAGGTATTATACAGTATATATATATATATATATATATATATATATATATATATATATATATATATATATATATATATATATAAGAACTTTAGTAAAGGCCAAGCAAATTTAGACAGGAGTAGGGAGGAAGAGGAAGAGGAGTTACTTCCGATGGTGAGGAAAGCTAAATAGTGTGACGCCATTGTAAAGCAGAGTGTGTGAATAAGTAAAAAAGAGGAAGGTTCAAGAGGAGGAGGACCTACAAAGCGGTACAGGCAAAAAAAAGAAGAGGAAGCGATACAGACCAAAAGAAGAAGAGGAGGAAGCGAAGAAGAAGAGGAAGAAGAAGAAGAGGAAGAAGCCCTGCCAATCACAACACAGGAATCCTGCTCGAGGAGGACACGCTGACGAGGGCCTGGCTGCGTCTCCGTGACTGGCGCCCCTGCTGCTGCCTGCTGGGCCTGACGCATGCTGTGCTGCGGGCCACGACGAGGCTGGTGAGCACGCGGCTGTCACGCGGGGAGGAGTGGTGGGCGCTGAGGAGCCCACACGGCAGAGCAGAGCAGTGCCTCCTGACGGGAAGGCTTGGGGGCGTGGCTGTGTGGGTGTGCGGGGTTTCTACAGAATTACACCCAACGCATTCTGGGGGTTGACACTAATTGTTTCCCCAGTTAGATTTTAACATGGTAATCATCGGTGGGTCTCGCCAGGAAGTCTTACGGCGGGTTGGCTTGGCCCACGGTGTTGTGGGCTCCCTCAGCACGAGTATATGGCGTTGTCGACACCTGTTCAGGAGGACAAAGATCCGGATCTTCAAGTCCCTTGTGCTCCCTGTCTTACTTTATGGCTGAGACATGGACACTAAATGGGGACTTGGAGAGGTGGATTGATGCCTTTGGTAATAAATGTCGGTTAAGATTCGGGCAAAACTTAAGAATAACCACTCCAAACCAATATTCGTAGTAATTTAGCACGTGAAAGAATTATCATTATAATGCATTTTCGTATACATTTTACCTTGGGGAGGGGCCAGGGGGGCAAGCCTCTTTAATTATAGAGTTAGGTGGCTTGGATTTTCTAAGTCCATTGTTATTGTTTCACAACCGCCTCTATACACAGACTGAGCCTCATACCTGCCTTGCAGTGCACCCTACAAACTAGTTCCTAAGGCAGTAATATCCAAAATGCGCATGGATTATAACGATTTCGGACAAAAAAAAACGGTCTTTTAAGAGTTTTACGTTATTTTTTTTCTCTATATTAAAGCAACTAATGCCGCAGCTATTTGTATTTTCTAATACATTCGTAAAATATTACTACACGAGGGTATCAGCGGCGGCACCTAACGGTGGGTTCCTGTAGTCAGTTGTTTTCAAGCCACCATAATGGATGGAAGGCCCGACACTCACTCCCTCAAAATATCAGTCTACTTTACCTTTTGGTAAGTGTTAACTGAGTATTTAACCTCTTTATTGGTGTGCATGTAGGTTGACAAAAGGACCGATTACTATCCCAGTACTGGGTCCAACAAAGACACGGGCGTGTCATGTGTCACATGGTGTGACAAGCACATGTCAGAAAACAAACGGATATTGTTCAATGCGCAATACTTATAGTGGAGTTTGAGTAAAATGGAGGCCAGGGTCATACGTAGCAGTCGGTAGGTCACTCCCGCGTCAGTTCGATCTGGATGACAGCTGTCACAAATCTGTTTTATTTTGCACCTTAAACTACTCGGTAAAAATTATCTAGCATCAACTTTCAAGAAGTGGATGGGTTAACCGTCAGTATTTTACCATATGTAATTATGAAACATGACATTTCCCAAGAGTTGCTCGACTACGATTGGGGTGGTGGGGTGGAGGTACAACTACGCTGACCATCCAATTACACGCCCTACACTCATCAACAGACCCGCTGCGGCGGCTGCTACGTTATATAGGAATAGATTACAAGAGTATACGTTAGGGAATTTCCTTTCTTTAGAGACTAGGGATTTTTCCCGATTTTGGGGATTTTTGTAGGGACATTTTGAAAGCCCATTTTTCAGTGATTTGGCCGTCCACCACCAAAACCACTGTTCCCTACAGGGATTAATCGAGCTAACAACCACCAAAACCACAGCTCCCTAAAGGGATTAATAGAGCTAACGCCGCCGCCGCAAAATAGCTCGCATTCATTACCTACCGTATGAAGCATCACTAGGTCTTCATATATTTTTTCTACAAACGTTTGGTTAGCGCACGCTTTGGTTAATGCGCTTGGTTAGCGTTGGTATGCTTGGTTAGCGATGGTACGCTTGGTTAGCGATGGTACGCTTGGTTAGCGATGGTACGCTTGGTTAGCGATGGTATGCTTGGTTAGCGACTAGCCCACGCATGTGAGACCAGGTCCACCACGCGTGGTTATTTTTTTTATTTATTTTTTTTTTTTTATTTTTTTTTTTTTAGAACACGCAGCCCACCGGCTGCCGTGCTGAGGGCCGGGTATAGCCCGAGTCCCGGATGACCTTGAGTCATGGCTCAGGGCTGTTTTGGGGTGGTTAGCGATTAGCCCACGCATGTGAGTATACGGTAGGGATTTTCCTTACTTTCAAGACTAGGGAATTTTTCCTGATTTAGGGATTTTTCTAGGGAAATTTTGGAAGGCCATTTTTCAGTGATATGGGCTCCCCCCCCAATACCCCGGTTCCCCACAGTTCCCTAGGCTTGTCTTGGGGGATTGGGGGGGCTGGGGTGGTGGAGGGGGTGGAGTGGTGATTCTTAAGATTTACCGCGAGCTGTTTTGTGGCTGCGGCGGCAGCACCATCACCGCGGCCACCACCAAAGGAGGCTACGCTTTCATGAATATTATCCCCTATTTTCAACAGTAAGTAGTCCTTGAATTGGATTTTGAAAGCGTTTCCATGATTGTTGAACGTTTTTAGAAAAGATATATGAAGAGCTAGTGATGTTTCATAAGGTAGGTAATGAAATACTGGCATGGTACTAAAACGAATATTTATCTAAATGTCTTCGCAGAATCATGGGATATTGCTGGAATGACTTAGGGCTGTATTACAAGTCAAACCCAAGAAGTTTCGGGTCCCTACAAAGGTCAGTTTAGGGGCTGTACTACAAGTCCAATCCAAGAAGTTTTGAGTCCCCTACAGAGTTCGGGGTCAATAACTCTGTAGGGACCCGAAACTTCTCGGATTGGACTTGTAATAAGGCCCCTAAGCTAACCTTTGTAGGGACCCGAAACTTCTCAGGTTTGACTTGTAATATGGCCCTTTGTTTCAAACCAGCAACTACTCCGTGAGACTGATTCGACACATATTACCTGCATAGTCTGTCAACGCCAACTCCGCCCATACGGGGACGTGGCACGTTACTCAGAAGCTGATCCTGCTCATCAGGTTGTCTCTGTAAGAGACAATCCTGAGTGGAGGAGGCCAAGGCGACGCCCACAGAGCTCGTGGCTTGAGCAAGTCGATAGATCCTGCCAGGAGGTACTCAGGATGGGAAGGGGGCCTGCATGAAGACTCACCTGGAGGGACCCCCCAGACTGGTGTCGTAAGGTGGGCGAGGTAACACACACCCTGGCGTATGCCCTCATTGATTGATTGAATCACTGTGATATCGTTTAGCTGACCTGAGCGATTCAGAGACGCTGACTATTCATTTCCAGGTAAAATAAGATGTATTTTCATGTGGAAATTGTTGTTTGCACTAGAATATTGATATACCTAAGTGTGCTAGAACACATGGTCGTATACACATATCAGGGATCGCAGGGAGATTACTCTTGCCTGTCAATAAATGTGTAGTTAAAAGTTGGGGGCATACATTGTAGCAGCGCGTGACCTCGGTGGCCCTTGAGCCTGTGGTGGGAGGGAGCCTATTACCCCAGGACACAGGGCCAGTGTGACATCCGGGTTACCACAGTTTACCTTCCCCAGGTTTCCCCAGGTACCCATTTATTGACCAGCCCGAAAGGGAGGATGAACAGCTGGGTAAGCTGCACGCCGACTGCCCGGGCCGGGATTTGAACCTTCCTTTTGTGGTTAAAGGGCAAAAATACAAGTCATTTAACTATAATATGAAGGCATGCATTGTTAGAAACTAGCCCAAACTAACCTAACTAAAGCAAACCTAACCCAACCAAACTTAAACAAAGCACCCTGGACCACAGCTACCGCCCCAATGCATTAATGGCGCTGTTTGGGTTATGTTAGGTTAGTTGCTAACCATGTGCACCTTCATATAGTTAAAGTGCATGCATTTTCACCCATTAACAATATGATGAAGAATTCTGAGCTAAACTACACATGGACTGCACTGTCTGCAGACAAGTCACACTCATCAATGGCTACCTCATGTCCACAGGTGATATACTATATTGCAAAAACTGTTTGGGCCCTCTGTCTGTGCAGCACTTGTCAGTCAAGTGCTCCACTCTGTGGGACCTGCAAGAGCTCTCCTGGTGTTTGGGAGAGGGCAGTGCCTTCTGTCTCTGATGTTTGAGGAGATTTGTCTCTATCCCAGATAGGAGGTGCTGGACTTAATTAAGAAGACTGGTCTCTTCTATTAGTAATAGATTTTCAACTCCATATCTTATTACAGTTTTATCATATTCATTGAATTTTAATAAAATTCAATAGAATAAAGCAAATAAATAAATAAAATACACTTAACTTTTTGCATCTTATTAAGTCAGAGAGAGTGTGTTGAAGGCAATCTTTAGAGTCACTTCTCATCTCTTCCCTAAAAAAATCATTCTGTGCTATATGATCAAAGATAGTACAGTGCCATGCAGGAATTACTCATCAACCATCAATCACCATCCTGCAAATAACCACACCTTATGAGGATATTGTGATAGGTTGACAAATCAAGTTCCAAACCAGGTAATGTCAACTTGTAGATAATGTAGATATGGATAACTGCGAGTTCACCATGTATAAGGAATCAAAGTGAAAATTATTGTTGAAAAAATAATTTAAAAATATTTTATTTAGTATTTAGAGTTGCTTTGACAAGTTTTATTTTGTTTTGTTTGGGAGTTATCCAAAAAAGTTGGAATATATAGCTTTGACAAGTTGTGCTTCTCTGAGTCATGCATGTCAAATGTGCCTGACTCTGATCATGGATAAGGTTGAAAAAATGTAATACATAAGTCAAATTACTCCTCAGCTTTGACATGTCCAATACATCAAAGGTTTACTGTAGACTCTATACACAGCTGACATATCTTTCTCAAAAAAATAATGCCTTGGATATTGTTTCTGGAGTATTGTACTAAATTTCATTTGTGTAGCTAATTAGAGATCACAAAGAAAAGGCAACATGAAAACAAATAAGCATCTAGTAATGCCATTATTGTATTAGAATACATTACACCATTTTCTCTTCCTTTTTCCAGCCATGGCCAATGGGTCTATTGAATCAAAGGAAGAGGACAGTTTGTGGCCAGCAGATGACTCGGCACAGTCGTTGCCCTCTTCCCGGAATCGTCAGGACTCTGGCACCTTAGGTGACCCCAGTGACAACTTTTCACAGGTTGGAAGACACCTTCCCCCACTCTTACACCCACGTCCACCCTCACCAGTCTCTGTGGCAGAGCTGCAGGAACGTGCCGTTCAGGATAGCCAAAACAATAATGTTGATGAGAACAGCAATGACCACCATTTTGACCAGTATGCTGCTGCTGCTGTTGCCTCCACTTACCCTCGTCGGGAAGCTTCATCTTACCCTGCATACCCTAATCAAGAGGCTTCGCATTACTCATCCTCCTATAGAGATGCATCGTCATACCCTCCATACAACAGCAGAGAAACTTCACATCCCAGCAGGGAAAGTTCTTCAAGCTTAAGTTGGGAAGCCTCATCACATGATGCCTGGAGAGCCTCACACCCCTCATCTTCCAGTCGAGACCCCTCATCATTGCACTCATACAGGGAAGCTTCACACCAAGAAGCTCAGTCACACCACCATTCACGTTCTTCACATTCCACTCAGTATACCTTACACTCCAGCTACCCTTCACACACTGTTCGTGAGGCTGTCTCTGCCTCTGATCAGTCTGTGCGACCCAGGGTGAGGCAACCATCACAGCATCAGAGAGATGAAGCAGACCACGCCATACCTCCCCGGTTACGTCTTGCCCCAAGAAGGGACAGCTTTAGCAGCAGCAGTTGCCAGCACAGTGGACTCACCCACCGTAGAAACCGTTCTGAAGGCACGTCACCTGTCAACAGGTACCCACCACTGCCAAATCATAACTGCCCTCCTAAAGAATCAGGTAAGGAAGGTGATTTACAGTTTGTGTCATATGATGGTCTTTTGGTCACTTGATGTATTAAACACCTTTTCATAGGTTGAGACAAGAAGCTTTGGTTAATATCAATATTTTTATGTGCCGGAAAGAAACAAATGTGCATATTTTCCTGTCAGATGGACGACTACCCCAACTACCAGGGTGTAGGACAGGGAACCAAAACCCCAACAGCCCTATGAGATGGCTTCCCCTTGCCTTGCGTGGGGGCAGATGCAGCCCCCAGCCCCCTCAGGACTTGCCTCCTGCTGAGAATGTTACTCAGGAGGCTCAGGAATTGCTCACCACCTTCACCTTAGAGACCCTTCGTAACAACAGGCTGGATGTGCCTCAGTGTATGCAGGCCATGCCCAGGTGTGTGTTTGTGTATTTACCTTGTTGTAATTTTACAGGGCCTGGGCTTACACTCATGTGTGTGTGTGTGTGTGTTTCAGCTGTTCAAATGATATATGTACTATTTGTCTTTTTCTTCTTTTTACTTTTTCTTTTTTAATTATGCTTATCTTTCTATTTTTTCTGCTGAGATGTTTGTTATATACCCCCTAAGATATGCTTTTCAGTAGTTCATACTTCTCACTTAAATAGTATGTATTATTGATGCTCAAATAGCAATGTATTAAAAAAGGGAGAGATACCAGAAGACTGGAAAGGAAGCTACACTATACCCATTTTTAAAGGGAAAGGAGATGCTTTGAAATGTGGTAACTATAGAGTGATAAGGTTACTGGAGCATGGCATGAAGGTATATGAAAAAGTCCTGGAGAAGAGGCTGAGAAGGATAAGAATTGACAAATGTCAGTTTGGCTTTTGCCCTGGGAGATCAACAACTGAAGCAATATATACTATGAGAGGCCTTCAGGAAAGATTTATGGAGAAGAGGAGGAGATTGTATCATGTTTTTTTAGATCTAGAGAAGGCATTTGACAGAGTACCAAGGGAAATTATAAGATGGGCATTGAGAAGGCAAAGAGTACCAGAAAGATTGGTTGAATCGGTGATGGGACTATATGAAGGTACAAAATCGAGAATGAAAACAGTGGTGGGAACATTAGATGAGTTCGAAATTGGAGCAGGGGTTCACCAGGGATCTGCCCTTAGCCTGCTCTTGTTTATAACAGTAATGGAGGATGCAACAAAGGAAGCAAGAGGAGAGGCACCATGGGAGCTGCTGTATGCAGATGACTTGGTAGTAAATGCAGAGACAGCAGAAGTGAAAGAAAAGTTTAATAAATGGAAGGAAGGAATGGAGGAGAGAGGTTTGAAAATTAATATGGAAAAAACAAAGTACATAGTACATGGTGACTTGAAAAGAGGCAAGAGAAAAGATTAAATCAGGAAAGTATCCATGTGGATGCTGTGGGAAGGGAGTAGGTGTAAATTCAGTCTTGTGCACATGTTGCAGGCAGTGGTGCCACCATAGATGCACAGGCCTCAGAAATGTAAGAGGAGTGCAGAATTTTACATGCCCAGCTTGTGTAAGGAGACAGCAAGGACAAGAAATTGAGAGGGATGAACTAGAGGTGAATGGAGGAAAGTTGGATGAGGTAGAACATTTCTGTTTTTGGGAGATGTTCTGGACTGTGAGGCAGGAGTGGAGAGGACAGTGAGAGCGAGAGTGGCGGCAGCGTGGTTAAAGTGGAGGGAGGTGGCTAGTTTACTTGTGAATCGTAGCATCCCTTTAAAGAGCAGAGTTGGGGTGTACCAAGCGTGTATTAGATCAGTGATGTTATATGGAGCAGAAACATGGGCTCTAACTATAAAATTGATGGAGGTATTGAGAGCAAGTGATTGCAGAATGCTGAGGTATATGGCAAGGACCAGGTGGCAAGACAGGATGTCCAGTGCAGATGTAGCTAACAGATGTGGAGTAGAGGACCTGGAAACAGTGCTCGGAAGGGAAAGACTCCGGTGGTTTGGACATGTAAAGGGAGCAGGGGAGGATACAGTGCTGGGAGTTTTGGGGAGATTGGAGGTAGAAAGAAGGAGACCAATTGGTAGACCTAGGAAAATGTGGAGAAGGTGTATACACGAAGACTTGGCATTGATGGGATTGGATGAGCATCGGGCAGAAGACAGTAGAGTGGAGGAGAGCCATAAAGCGTCCAACCGCTCTGGAAGAGTGAAAACAGACGTTAAACAAAATGATGATGATGATGAAATAGCACTTTCTCTATCACAGCATGACCACAGTGATGAAAACTATGGCCAGACATGCAGTGTTGAGTGGCACCAAAAAATTAGGGTGGCCAAGGGCCACCAACTGCAGGAATGGTCATATTGTGCATATTAGTGCAGTGAACTATTCAGATGCCACTCAACACTGGGTGTATATACATTTGGGTTGGGAGATTCATGATGCATTGTGGATATAACAGTTATAGGAGGACATCCAATGGGAAATAATGAGTGAAAATCCTGAGGTGGCAGCACCAGTACACCCATCATATGCACCCTTGGCCAGGACCAAGGTGCAAGTCTGATGACTATGTCATCAAGATAGCAGCAAACACTTGCTATCCAAGATGCTCCTAGATGCTTCCCTCCAGCAATTTTTTTTTTTTTTTTTTTTTTTTTTTTTAAGAATTCAAATATTATTGTAGAAACTGTGTATTTAATATAACTTGTCTTTATTGTTGGAAATGTTAAAAGTCATTCATAATTTTCTTTAGTTTGGAGTCCTATGGATTGTTTAGTTGCTAAGTATTAGAAATAAGTTTTCATGTTTATGCATATGTCAGTTCCAGCAGCCCCCACATGATGCGTGCTGGCCGGGAACTACGTCTGCTGGCAGATGCCTTTGCAGGGACAGCTGAGCGACGGAAGGTGCGTCTTATGGCAGAGTCAGTGAACCTCAGCTGCATTGAGATGAGTGACTTCTTCCAGCTGTGTGCTGAACTGTTTTATGTGAGCAAAAATATTGTTTTGATTGACAGCATGACTACTTAGTAATCTAAGGCCCCATGTCATGAAATGAACAAACAGGAGTGTTTGTTGAGTAAGTTAATAGTATCGAAAATGATTGATACCCAAATCATCATTGTCATTTTAGTTGTCCAAGGCAGCTCACATGTGTCAGCCTTTGCTACCTGATGGCAGCTGTCCACACAGAATTGTCTTGCAAATTTTTTGTCCTTGCCTTGACTTTGAAAGTCATTCTATTCTACCTCATCTGTATCTTCTTTGGCCAACCAGTTGGCTTTCAGCCTTCCTCATGAATGTTTTAATTTTATTTCATCCAATCATTCTTGTCCTGCCTTTTTAATAGGGCTCAACAATAGCATAGCTGGGCACGATAACAGAAAACCTTATTCCCGATAACTGATAATGGAAAACCTTATCAGTGATAACCGATATTCGTTAACTGGAGACACAAATATAGGCGATGCCCGATATAAATCCACAATTCTGATACTAGCTAGCAGTAAGTCCGATAGGCAAAAACGACACTATTGATATATCAAATAAAAAAATAGATGAATTCAAATTTTCATTATCTGTATTTTAGAAAACTTACAAAACCTGAAAATCACACGTTTACACGTACATATAGACAGTAATACTAGAAACGCCTGAACTGGTGTTGTGTTATTTGCCGTCCCCATCGTCAAAAGCTGGCGCTTTTGTTTACAAACACTGGTCTCTCGTGAACTGGCCCATTAGTACTTATTCAGTTATTCTTACTTATCACCATTAACACTTTAACAGTCACTTCAGTAAAGAAGCACTGAAGCACTGGGAACCGGAACACTGGCACTCGCTCCGTCTCTCAAGACGCAGCTGAGAGGCCACGTGATAACACAAGCCGCTGGTCTCTGTTTGCGCTCTTTACAACGGGATCACAAATTTCAGGCAGTGAATAATAATTTTGGGGGCAAAATTAAATGATTTTTCTCTTTGATATAGTGATTTTCGAGTCTAACATAAAATAATAACCTAGTGTTTTAATGTTGATGATCTAAGTATGAAATCTCTTCACCGAAGATATTTCATACCCCGAAGTTTTTTCATACAACACCAGGTGCCCAGGCCACGCATGCGCAGTAGGGAGGAGACAACGTTATTTTTTTCTGAGAGGTGGAAAAAAGTAGCGATTATCACTAGTTTGGTTACAAAAGTAACAAAGATACCGATATATATATATATATATATATATATATATATATATATATATATATATATATATATATATATATATATATATATATATATATATATATATATAAGTAGCGGATGGCCGATAACCCGATTTTGTTATCAGCGATAAAGTATCGCGATTAACGCCCAGCTATGAACAATAGCCTCTACTCACTCTCATCACTTCACTGATGCCTGCCATCTTCATAATTCTCCTAAGATTACCAAGTGTTAGAAAAACAGCTCCTTCAGTAATTACAATATAGATTCCAAAGTTACAAATAATAGTAAAAGGTAAAGTTGGGAGCATACACTATAGCTGTAGCTATAGCTCCCTGAGCCCCCCACACACAGGGTGTGGCATCTGGGTTATCACAATTTACCTTCCCCTGGTCTCCCCAGGTAACAGAGTGGAAACTCCACAAACAGAACCAGGTGGAGAGACGAAATTAGAGCATTCCCTGAGCAGGATGGAGCACACTGACATTTACTTTGATTTGAGGAGCTTGGCACAATCAGTGGATTAGCAGTCTTGCATTGGCAGTATTTAGTTATCTATGTATGATGAAATAGTTATGAACATCAGGTTTATTTAGGCTGTAATAATCCCTAGAATAAGTGTAATATAACTTAGGAAGTTGTTTCAACATAATAAAAAAAAAATTTCCCCTCTGCCTAAAGTCACACATTACCAAAATGATTGCCACAGTGGACACCAACACTACTTCCATTCAAGTCATGAAGTCACTACAAATACAGTCAAAAGCTTAAATGGAGGTCAGACATTTATGAATGGAGAAGAGAGATGGTGAATAATAATTATCAGGAGCCTCCATGTCATGTATCCTTCTGTACTATAAGCTCCATAAATCTCTCTCCAGGACGGTATCACACGAGAACGTATTGTGGCATTGTTCACCTTCGTGGGTGATGTGGCTGTGCACCAAGTAAGGATGAAGGGAGAGGAACTGATCCATCTGCTAATGAAGTGGTCCTTTAGGTACCTGGTGGAGCACGTGTGTCGCTGGGTGCAGGAGGCAGGTGGCTGGGTAAGTGTCACATACAAGGCTAACTACCACATCACAAATCTCTCCACATAAAATGATAAAATGCAGCAATATCTTGATTAATAGGGAAGATTTAAAATGCATCAAACATACAAACTTAAAAAAATAGGATGACATATTCCGAAGTATATGTAGTATGGTAATATTTAAAGCTTCATTCCATTGTCCTTGACAGGTTGCTGTGCTGACTTGTGGCGCCAACTTCATTTACCGATGTGCCGTGTTTGCCTTCTGCGTGTGTGGTTCAGTGGCAGCAAGTCTGTTCATATACAAAACCCTCAAGAATGGGTGACGCTGGCCCTTGCTCCCCACTTGCCTGCCTTATAACAAATGTATGTCCCTTGCTGTTCACCCACAGTTGCTCAACCCCGTCTCATCTCTTAGTGGTTAGTGATTATTTTGTATGATTGAAAGTGACAACTTCAGGTATAATATTGATTGCTGCATGTGTGGAGGTGTGTAATATATGTAGGTAATGATTTTCATATGTAAATGTGATCAGCGAGTGTATCATATTTCTTGCCAAAACTGTACTTTTCTCTCAAAATATCTAAAAAGGATCACCCAGTGTCTTTCATGCTAATGCTAATTTTACTTTTTATGGGGTTTGTAGCTGTTGCCATAAGTCACTTAGTTCAGTCCCAAAACTGCTTGAAAGTATCGAATAAGATAAACTAGAGCATATTATTAAAGTAAAAATATTGGTCCACAGAAAAAGCTGCAGTGATACCTTATGCAATGTTTGTGGTGATATTTATAACCCAATAATGTGTATCCAAGGTAACAAGGAATGAATTGTGAATTCATTAATGATTTCCAGTTCTGCATAATGAGCAACCTAGTTTCCAATGCAAAACAAATTTATCTAGTGAATGTGTTATTTTACTCAGATATCAGATATGGCTCTCTATTACCTTGATATCAGATATGGCTCTCTATTACCTTGATATCAGATATGGCTCTCTATTACCTTGATATCAGACATAGCTGCCTGTTACCTTGCTTGAATCTCACTTAAAATCCATTAGTTGTCTTGGCTGTCTTTTTATGCTGTAATTTAAGCTTTTTCTTTTATTAATAAAATTTTATGTCAGACACTCCCTCGAATAGTGGTAGATGCTAAACTAACTAGGATAATTTCTCACTCAAATTAAGTGGGTAGTAGCTGCTTGATTTCAGTTTATAAAGATCAGCTGTTATCATTTGCTTGACAAAATTCTAATTATGAAAAGTTACTACATCATTTCGACAAGCAGACTAGTTACACACATTTGTAGGATAAAAGTCAAGTAATTTGCCACTGTTGAAATAAACTATAATTTGAGTAAATAGATAGGAAACCTGCATTGACAAATCATTATCAAAGCAATTAATTCCCCTATTGTAAAAAGTTGCATGATTTAGACTTGCAGATGTGTTACAAACCAGTGTAAGGGCACATCTGAGATAAAAACTCCAAAGTTTGCATCGAGATCATATTATAGAACTTCATTGAAATTTTCTGTGTATTAAGTTGCACATGTAACTTTCAAACACAATTTGGTATCCATATAATTAAGGGGTGCCTTAGTCATCTTATTAAAAAAATTTTATTTCTTTTCTCAATTCCTTACTTTAATGTTTACCAAACAGAATCTCTCTGGCATGAAATGTGGTTTATGTAATTGTGAATATATGTATGATGAATGAAACTCATGTTTTATACTTAAAAGTTGCAGCTGATGAGTGAATCAACTCATTCAGCTTGTGTTCAGCCATTACCAGTGAATCTGAATTATTTTGCACATGTGAAGGTGTGACTCCGGGACTGTGATAACAGGCCTTTTTTGACATTCCAGGCCCAACCAATATATTTTTGAGGTTTTTGTACTGTGCCAATTGCTCTTTGCAAATATATAAACTGATATAATAAACTTTAGACTTTGACTATCCAAAACATGAAATAGTGCAGACTTTCCATTGGTTTGGTTTATAGGGGAAAAATATTATACATCATATATCTGGAGAGCACCATCATTATCCAGTTTAAATTCTGGGGTATTTAGGGTCAAATTTCTTGACCATGTCCATGGATTGGATGGCTGCTGGATTAATCAAACAATAGGAACATACAGAATGGCCTGGACATGGAGATTATCCAGTCAAAGAACACATTGATTTTAAGCAAAGTATGACTGACTGAGACAGCTGGAACCCTATGAGAGTAGCTCATTTCCTGTATATCACATAATCATCATCATTTCATCGACGCCTGTTCCTAGGAGCTCCCATCAGGGGATGGCCACGGCAGAAGAGTTTCCAACTTTCTCTATACAGACACTCCCTCCTTGCCTGCTCATAGTTTCTCAAAGATCTTTCCCCCCTCTCCATAATGTACTCCTGCACCCTATCTCTCCATTTCACTGCAGGTCACAACTAAGTACATACACCTAGGTAAATACACACACTGCTTTAGAGTGGAAACACAATGGATACAAAACTGCTTCTTACTTGTTCTTTATGTATTATCTCACCAAACCTTTGCACCACTATTACTAACTAACAACACTTGCCTTAAAACAATATAGATTTACTTACACTTTCCAACACAGTCAAGCCTTGATTTTATTGATTGACATAAATATGACAACAATTTTTGTACAAACACTGCAGGTGGGCACAAATTTAGGGACGAGTTAGTATGCATATCTATGTTTCTTCTGTTTCTTAGCTTACATAAGACAAAATATTCCTTTCTTGATTACATTTTTGTAACTTTTTTTTTCTTGCCGACTTAATTCATATGTAACAGCTAAACTAGTCAGACAATTCACTAAAATGGATTCAAATCAATGGATACATTTAACAATGAGGTAAAAGTAAGAATAGAATACATTTAAAATACTATATTGCACTAATGTATTATAAACATTAAGAAATCATTGCCACAAAAGGTGCGGTGGCAGCAGAGAAAACAGACCTGCATGAAATTTGTGGCAATGAATCATTAACATCATCTGGAAAGGTAGACTTATATGTCTTTAGCCACAACTGATGTTTTGAAGGAGTTGTAATGAGAAAATTGAAGTGTTTAGCATAATGTGCCCATCATGCATTCATTCTTAAAATATTTGTGCTTACTGTCCTTAGTTTTAAATTTCAAAGATAAAACTATATGTAATTTTTCATAACAACACTGAGTTCATAAATAGATCTAACTCTTAGAGACAAATGTAAATTGTTAAGGCAACATCACATATGTGTACTTTTGCAAATGTAGCACGAGATTAGTTTTGCTATGATGAACAGACACAACACATACAATGCCAATGAATGCATTAAGCTTATAGATCTATACTTTGGCAGTACAGATGTTGCATCCTGAACATCAGTCACATTATTTTATAGGCTAATGATTGCTTAACAAACCTGTAGTTCATTAGAGACAAAGCCCCAGAATACCAACCTTTCCCCAGACTCAGCAGCTGTCACAACCTGCAATCAACTCCCTCACAACACATGGCAAACATTTCAGGAAATGTTAAGTTTAATGTATGTTGGCACTGGAAGGATGGAAGAGCCCAAACATATTCTGTGAGGTTTTGTACAATTAATATGTAGTCACAGAGTTTTCTTGAAGGCTATCCAGAAACAGAGGATGGTGTGTGAGTTATTGCTGTAACACAACCAGATTACTGCTCTACTGTCTTCACCACCAAGGCCTCCCTTTAATACTCAGGAAAGATATGCCTTAGTTGAATACTGGAATCAGAAACGTGCCCTGCTCATCAGGACATTTTTATGATTACTGTAATCAAACTGGTTGACAGACTTTCATACAAACAAAATTTCTTATATCTTTAAAAGATGAATTCCAGCTTTTGATTTTCAGTTGACTGAATCAACATGATAAAATTACAACCAAGACACTGGGTTTACTAACAAGGGCTCTCTAATATGAGTCATAAGTAAGAATATCTTAGAGAATGAATTTTACATTTTTTTTTTTTCAATACAGGTGGATTAACATTTATCCTGACACATCTTCACACTATCAATAAATAATGCAATGGAAAATACTTCATAAAATGCTCTAGTCTTTGTGAGATATCACATATCACAGAGGCATTGTGCTTGTAACCTTCCAACTTGCTTCAATAGAGCTGCTGGCAATAACTATTAGCTAAGGGCATCCAAGCAGAGGCTGGGGCCCTAGTCTACCTTGGCACCAAAACCATGAACAATGTTGTTCTAACTTACATATTATATCACAAGAGTTCACTACTGTTATAAGCTGTCGAGTATATTTTTTTATGAGCTTATATTGTTAGTAATGTGTTGGCTAAATGTTATAATATTTATGATAAATAGAATGACAGCTGTCTGTATGGCATCATTATTACTCAAAATGCACTAACTGTAATCCTGTATAACAAGCATATGAATGACTCACTAGCTGTATAATTTATCTGAGGTGTTCCATACCTGACAAGATGCAAAAACAATGTATACTGAAATGGTGGAGATGACACAACTAAGTAACATTGTAGGTGAATCTTGCATTTCCTACTGCGCTCATGAATAAAAATACTGCTGAAAGAACTACAGCATATCATCTTCATGTGGAATGGTTTATTGAACTGGAATACTGTTCTTCAGATTAATGAAGTTTAGTATCCAACATGCAAATAGTTCTGAGACTAGCTAGTGTTATTAGGAAGGAGCAGGGAAGGATCATTGGTTTCCTCACAGCATTTGATGGAATGAATCATGCACTCCTAACCTGCATTGTTTGCATGCTTTAAAAATACAAATTAAATGTAAATTGTCTGCCACCAGAGTATCTTATAGCTCACTCTGAGGATGCATACTTTATCAGAATATAACTAAAGACTGAGATTAAGTTATAATAAAGTATAAAAAGGAAGGGGGAACCAAGGCTCAAATACATGTAAGTCCAAGCACTAGCATATGTCTGTTGAGGATTCAATTCATGGGAGAAGGGTAAAGGAACAAAGCAGGAATAAGCCTCACTGAGATGAACTTACTACAGGCAAAAAAAAAAAAAAAAAAAAGAAGAGCATGTGTGCATTAATACACATAAGCATATATTAATGCTGATGCACCTTGTTATTGTTCAGTCACATTCCAATATTGGTTCAAGCACAAGCTACCCATAAACCTTAACCTAAGGGGTTGTATGAGCCCACTAAAGAGAGCGAGATGCAATTGCAGTTCAAAGAGGGCTAACCGCGGGGACAAAATCCATCACCATAAAGCTTTCTTACCTGAGTAACACTATCACTTCAGATGATATCTGCTAAAGGTAACATGCAAACATGGGAACACATAGTAAAGACTTTGCCATAAATTAACAAAAAAAAATAATTATAATATTTATGAGCTGATGTTACCCATGTCTGGCTACCATAATCTCAAGTAGTACATTCTTGAATTTGTTGAATGCAACACTATCACAGTGTGGAGTTAATGATATTATAGTTAATTTTCTTTGTGAAATGTGTATCTAATAGAATATTTACCTCATTGGAGATTAATATTGCTGTTCCATACAGCAATTCACAAAACAAAAATGTTTTCTCCATGGGTATGTCTTGTACACTGGATGATCTTTTACTGTTCCTGTCCCTTTAGCAAGTAACAATTTAGACAGTTCACCATATGCTCATAATAAAAAATAAAAAAAATACATAAAATAAATTCTTATGCTGCCAAATTCATAAACCATTCAGTATACTACAAACCACATCCTAATAACTTCAAAGGTGCAGCTGACATTCTGACATGCCAGAGACAAAGGGGAAAAGCCTGAGCAGTCTTGAAAATTTCATACAAGCAGGTATCTGTGAACTAGTAAGGGAGTATAACTGACATGCAGCATCTCCATGAAGGGGGACAACTCTGTCCATCTTGTGGCTTAGCAGACCTCCCTCTGTAGGCTATGTGTGTTACACAGAAAGGAGGAAAGAATAAAAGAATGAACTTGCCTGCACACTGCCACTTCACATTCCCTAGCCCAGAAAAGGTTCTTTTAGATATAAAGCAAAATGAAAAGGTAAATGGGATAGTGTAAAGAGAAATTCATATAAGAGTAGATATAGGGTGAGAGATGAATGTGCATATGTGGGTTCTTACACAGTATACAGGCAGGAAACACTGGCAGGATAGGATTATAATATAGGTCAGTTGCATCACAAGGAAAACATGACTCACATCAGCACTGGCTTGTTGTGGTCCTTGAGGATAATAGTCATCCATGCATGTCACACACACCACAAATTCAAAAATCACTTGCATGCTTTAAGTAAAAAATAAGACAATGGAACACATATTTTGCATAGTTACAGAAGATAATACTCAGACTACTTTACACATACATACACCTGTATCCCTTTTCTTCAAAAGCACAGATTATTTTGATTCAGTACTGGTTCACTGTCTCATGTGGAAAGGTCCATCCCAGCACGTCTGTGCCTATAGACCCTCCAATCAATTTAATTTCTGCTGCCATCTCCTTGACACAAATACTGTAAACATGTCTGCAAGAACCATGTTAGCAGTCATCATCACTCTAAGTAAAAGGCAACTACAAAATACTGCTCAGTTTATGTCATACCAATAATACTGTTTAGATCTTTAAATGCATAACTTCATAACATCAAAGTATTCTAAAATCCTAAAAAAATAACATATTTCACATAAAATGACAACAGAACAATATAAAAAATTCCATTTTCTTAGGTGACATCTGCAGATGCACTTTTAAAGAGTTTGCACCTGCTAGGCCTCTGAGGGTGGCTCACTGTAAAACTCATACTGTTTATCATAAACCTTTAGAACAAGTGCTTTGTCATGTTTGTGTCCGAGGATAACTTTGCACCATTCATAAATCTACGCTGAACATATAATTGTCAGATGTGCATTTTCATTTTAAGGCAAATAATCTAGATTATAATACGTAGTTTATAATATGAAGTTAGTGTCTTGTTAACTTATAATTTTTCTTCTACAATATCAAGAGTACTTTAGTTTTGTTGCATAATTATTACCTCAGCCATCAATTTCTATCCCATCAGTTGTCCATTTATTCAGCCTATCATTCATTACACCCACCCTTTAAATTTTTCTTCCACTTTGTTACTGCTGGGCACTGAATGAAATTTAGTAAGATCTTTGTTCCATTACTTACATCTCCATAGCATGGTTTCTCTTAATTTTGAACATTAGTTTCATTCTCAAGATCATGTAGACAGATGACTTGATACAATACTAAATCACTATCAATACTAAATGAAGTTGAAGGCTGAAATGCTACTATTTTTCATTGTGACAAGATTGGTGTTCCCAGGACGAAAAATCTTCTGCTTAAACAGTGTTCAGTACTTTTACTTTTGTGTGCTTGTATAGATTATTTGGTCATGTACTTATAGCAGATAAGTACTATTAACATTGATGCATTTTTGTTCCTTGAATAAGTGAATAAGTGATTCATTGCATTTCGTTGATAGCTCATAGGTACAAGTTGCTATGAAGTATTTTTTCAATACCATTTTTTTTTCTGGGCCAATAGCAAGCACGAACAGGGCTGACATCCTTGCTAACACAGCATAAGCTGAACACCACACCCTGAGTAGGTTGGCAAGGCCTCCAAGTATTTGGTCATTCCTGACACCAGCCAGGAATGTCTGACAGCAACAGACAATGGCAGCAAAGCAAAATCAGAGCACAATATCTTTTAAATATAAACTGTGGAGCAAATTGTTTTTGAGTGAATACATATATATGTTTTGGAAAAAAAAGACACTCTTCTTTTCCCTTCCCTTCCCCAGAGACACACAGGCAAATTCGTACACACACACATACGCACACAAACACACACATACTGGACTAGTTGCTATCAGCAAAGAACTCTGGGAAAGCATCAAGAAGTTTGCGGACAAGAGTCTGGTCCTTGTGGGCGGCTGGCTCCTCCTCTGCTAGTATGTTGGAACAACAAGTAGAAACCTCAGAGCGGCGATGTTGGTGCTCCTGCCAGCCTCCAGCCTCTACCACACCCCATAACAGGTGGAGGTACTCATTTCGCCGCTGAAACAACAACAACAACATGGTAGATGGTTTGTGATCTGATTGCTTTGGTAGTTTCTAATAAGCTACCATATTATGGTAGCAGTAGTGGTGGTGGTAGACGTAGCAGCAGCAGTAAAGATAGTAGTAGTGGTAGTGGTAGTAGTAATACACACCTTGTCATCTGAGGGAAGGTCTGTCAGCTGCCGTATGATGATGTCACACACCACTCGCTCATCATTGGTGTAGAAGATGGAGGCAGTGGCACGGGTGGAGTACATGTCACGCATCATCTTGAGGACAGAGTGTGGTGGTCGCGGCTCATGCTCAAACATGGCCAAAGGGTCCTCTGTAAAGTATGTGTATGTGAGTGAGGAAGGACAAGTGATCATAAGACTGCTTGACTGAGTATATGTAAATATAATATGCAATATAAGATAACAGGACAATTGAATTAATTAAGATCATCCTCTCAACCTACTTTGTACTGGCATGGGACAAATAAAAATAACATTGTCCTTAGTGACCATTATCTGCTCACTCTTCAATGCCATCACTTGTTTCACAGCTTCAATTCATTCTATACATTACCACATGTACCTTTCCACTTCTTCCATACCATTTTCACATCTTTTCATATACATATTATCTGTCCATCTAAACTAGGTGTTCTTAAAGTAGGTAGTGCCGCAGTATCCCCATGGGATATTAAGATGGGTTCACTTGGATATCCAAAAATATTTGTAAAAAAATTAGCACTATTGTGCACTATCTGGTAACTGTAATTAACTGGAAACTCAAATAGTTCATAGATATCAACTATTGGTCCAGTCATCCTCTTTTCTCTTTCTTACATGACAAGAAAAAAAAAAAATACTTTACAGCTCTCTTCTACCAATAGCATCAACTAAACTATTGTCAAATAGAATGTTAATATTTCTTCTATTCTCTTTTGGATTCACAACATTCATGAGAGGATATCATAAAAAAAGAAAATTCTGGAAATTCTGGAAAATTCTGCCTCAAAACAATAATCACTTCAAAATCTTCTGAAAGCTTGACACTAACAAGGCCCATGCTTCTTTTTAACCCTTTCCATCCGTGATGCAGACGTCGGCATCACAGTATGGAAAGGATCAAGAGGAAATGGAAGAGGATTAATTCTCTTCTAAACCTCTCAATCCTCCTCTAAATTCCTCTTAATCTTCTTCCAGTTCCTCTTAAGGGGAAGAGGATTAAGAGGTTAGAAGAGGACTAACGGTGACGCTGTTGGACGCTGACGTCACCGGAGTGAAGGGGTTAAGAATGCTTTTAATAATCCTCTTTTTCCTCTTCCTAGACATCTAATTTTGCCATATCAAAATCTTTAGGCACAGAGTTTTGAACTTTCTCTATGAATATATCTTCCACCCTGATCATTCCTTCTCTCTTACTTTTACCATGTACTTGTCCTATGAGAAAAATTCTATTGATTGTTGGGTTATTTATTCCCGTTAAGTCTTACAGTTAGCACCGTCTTCAATGGTGTCATCTCTGCTTCATCACCTGGATCAACAAAACTATGCATGTATTATGCTGGGTTTTACACATCTTATTTATATTAAAACTAGATAAATTCTCCTTGCATCAATATACTTCCAGTACAAATATTAACATTTAGTAGTCTCCTCATCCTTAGTTTTCCATCACCTGCTGCCCCTGACATCTTTAATCTTTACTTCATCTTTTCACCCTTAAAATTCGTTTTAACTATTTCAATTTCTGTCTATCATATACTTGATAATTTCTTTTTCCAATATCGAACTTTGCCTCATAATAAAATAATGCATTGTTAAAAATGTCAACATCAAACAATATGAACAAAGCATAACACAAAACATTTCCCAAATATTTTGTTAATAAAAAGAAATTTCTCATATTTGAATTAATCTTTTCCACTCTCTACAAACATCCCTCTTTTCCTCTTCTGCTGCTTACCTTCTCTATTGAACAAGAGGAGAAGCTTCTCTGTGAAATACTTTGTCTCTTTCTGCTGTGCCAGAATACTTATTATTACATTCTTCATGTCGGCTCCGTGGGAAAGTTTTCTTTCCCCTGTAGTGACGATATCTGTTCCTGTTTCTTCCCCCTCAACTCCCACTCCATTAGGAAGGGTCTCTGAAGAGAGTGAGGAGGAGGAAAGGGTGGTGTACTGGAGGTTGAAGGCCAGTACCAGAGTGAGGTAGAGCTCTGCCAGCTGCTCTGTGTCTGGTTGTTCATTGTAGTGTTCTATTCCCTCCAGCAGCAATGCCAAGAAAGACTCATCCATCACACCTGCCAAGGGAAGTCATGGTTACTAAGGAGGTGGTGGTCTGGCAAATAGTGAGCAGCTGTGGTACATGCAGGGTTTAGAGTTCACGTTCCACCACCCCCTAAAATAAAAATAAAACCCATAAAAAATATATCCCCTTGCTACAATAGTCTAGGGCATACCACTAGTGCCTACATGGCAGCCACCAGCACCATAGGCCTGCATATTGGGGAAAATATTTACAACAGCTTCTTAACATAAAAGAGAGGGAAGAACTTATGGACACATTTAAAAAAAAGAATAAGATTCATTGCTATAAGATGTATATAATAACTTATTATAAATTAAATGTATTCACTACTGTTATGCAGCATGATATCCCTCATGTGACACTGATAACCGCAATGATGTTTGTAATATGGCTATGTGGGTGAGACATACTGAAGTGGGGGTAGGGCAGTGTGTCTCCCATGCACAGCACCATGCCCAGCACCAGGGAGATGTACTGCAGCTGCTCCTCACTGCACGTGCTCTCCAGCATCTCTCTGGATAAGAAAATTAGACAATTACACTCCTGCTGCCCTTGTTTAGGATCCTTGCCTGTCTTGTATAAGGTCTAATGCAAGGCAACATATGACTGAATATACAGAGACATGAGCCAAATAAATTTTCCTTGAAAAAAGACACAAATAAACCATATATATATATATATATATATATATATATATATATATAGCAATATATATATATATATATAGATATATATATATAGATATATATAGATATATATATATATATATAGATAGATAGATAGATAGATAGATATAGATATAGATATAGATATAGATATAGATATAGATAGATAGATAGATAGATAGATAGATATAGATATAAAGATATAGATAGATAGATATAGATAGATAGATAAAGATATAAAGATATAGATAGATAGATAAAGATATAAAGATATAGATAGATAGATAGATATAGATAGATAAATAGATAGATAGACAGAAAGATAAATAAATAGATAGATAGATAAATAAAGATAGATACTTCCTAGATAGATTACTTCCTCACCTTGCCAGTTCTACAGGAAACACAGAGGCAGACAAGTAGGAAATGTTGGCAGCTGACATTTGGCACACAGCCCCAAACACCTGAGGGATGGACTGTTATTAGAAAGGTTAAAGCAAATAGGACACAATAAAAAACAAGAGGGCAAAACTTCACAGCTTATTATATATGCTGATACATTAGGTGCTCTCCCCCTTCTGAATTATGGTAGTAACAAGGCAAAACTTATTAGCACTGAAATACTGTCACATCACCCACACCTCATCAACTCTTATGGATTGTCTTCCACCCCTTAAATTTTGCCGCAGTGTTACTTTCTTTGGTATCTTTTATAACTATTTTTAACAACTCTTCTGAACTTGTTAACTGTGTGCATCCACCATTTCCACAAGAATTTCTACCCAAGCCCAACTTTCTAATACAAGAGTAAACTCATATCTTCATTCTCTCATCTCTTTTAAGTGGTAAACTATGGAACAGCCTTCCTTTGTCTGCATTCCTTCATTTCTATAAACTAAACTCTTTCAGGAGAGAAGGATCAAGGCACCAATTTGACCAAAAATAATCACTTATTTTGAAATTTTCTGAACCCTTTTGTAGGAGTAGCAAGATGCAGACTTTTATCAGATTCATTTTTCTCTTGGCCTGCCAATTCCTGCCAAGAATGTAAAAAAATATCTATAAACATTAATATAAATTTTTCTGTTTATATCATGCAGTGTAATTTGCCACCTCCTCCCTTACACACCTGCAGCAGTATCCTCCTGAGGGGCCAGCGGGTCTCCATCTGGTAATATTGGACCAGCGTCAACAGTGGCCGGAAATCATCCAGAGCCAACACCCGGCGACATGCCTCCAGGTCACCAGTGTTCTGTTGCGACACACACACACAAAAAATAAATAAATAAATAAATAAATAAATAAATAATAATAATAATGATAATAATAAAGAAATATATATAGAAATTATATAAAATTAATAATAATGACAATGATAATAATAATGATGATAATAATAATAATAATAATAATAATAATAATGATAATGATAATAATAACAATAATAATAATAATAATAATAATAATAATAACAACAGGTTATTGATCACTTTATGTATGAAAATTACTTATAACTACACATAAAAAATGAGAGGGAAGAATATATTTTAGATTACAGGAAACTGTCCATGTAGCCAAAAAATCTTTGTCTCAAACATAATGAAGGTTTTAGTGACTCGGGTGATGAAGACCAGAGCAGATTTGGATAATGCACAAATTTGTTTACAGTGCATTTGTAGCAGCAGTACCAAACCTCCATTATGATCAAATATTTTGCTGTAACTATCTGTATGAACAAACAAATAAACATCCCCCAATCATTGTCCCCCCCCTCCCCCTTCGAGCACCCACAGCCATGCACACACCAGCAGCTCCAGCAGGTCGGTGAGATGCGCAGCTATGGTGTGTTCGTCCTCGTGCAGCGCCCACGACCGCTGCTGCTCGTCATCCTTGCAGGCACGCAGCTCCTCCAGCAGCTCCACAAGACGGCATCCATCCACGCTGTGCTGCCAAGAATTCTCCCCAGCATCCTTGTTGCCTGGAATGATGTGAGAGTCTCTTAAACACAGTCCTAAAGCAATGGTTATGAAGATATTACAGAAGGTTGCCATTATTGGGTCATTCTCTGCTTGCTTTTCATAATTTTGTTTTATTAGACATTCTTTTGTAATCTCACACCATGCCTGATATCTAGCCACCGAAAGCTGAGAATCAACACACTGTTTTATCACTAAACTAGATGGAAATATCAAGGAGTAAAAATGGCAAGCTTGCTGTTGATATTAGCCACATCATGAATGGCTCGGTAAATAATATCTTTGTTGTTTCCGTACTTTCTTTGCCTGAGAGGATGTGCTGGCAGAGAGGGTGGAGGGCTGGCACCACAGACCCAAGACTCTTCAGCACGACCTCCACAACCTGAAAACAATGATGATAAGAAGACAGGGAGCTTCAAAATATTAGTAAAGTGTAAGGATTAATAACCAACCTTAACCCGGTAACAGCGGGGATCATGTTTGTAATGGTCCCTCTAAGCGAGAAAAATGAGAAAAATCATCACTCACACAAACCATTTCATAATATATATCGAAGCATTTGTGATCAGTTTATGTATCATCTATTTTGGGGGGTTTAAATCATGGCACAAATTTGGCCCGTCGCTGCTGCACGGTGAAGCCACAAATTTGGCCCAACTGCTACCGGGTTAATTAATGTGTTATAGCTACACCAGATTATACTAAACAAAGCTTATAAATAGATCTCACAACAGAATAAACTTTTAAAGGCATCTCTCTCTCTCTCTCTCTCTCTCTCTCTCTCACTAGGAGGCACTCCATCAGGTCCATAAGCCTTGAGGATTGAGGCCAGAGGCATAGAAACATCATTTTGAAGAATCTTTATAACAGGCATAAAGGAGTCAGAGGGGATGAGTAGGAGGAATATGCCCAGAATCGTCCAGAGTGGAGTTTTTAGAAAAAGTTTGAGAGAGAGTTCAGCCTTAGAGATAGATGAGGCGGCAGTGTTGCCGCCAGGACTGAGAGTGGAGGAAAGATGAAGAAGTGAAGTTGGAGGAGATGTTTTGGCTAGATGCCAGAAGTCACGGGAAGAGTTAGAGAAAGCAAGGTTTTGACATTTTCTATTAATGAAAGAATTTTTGGTTAGTCGGAGAATAGATTTGGCACGATTTCAGGCAGAAATGTAAAGTTCATAATTAGCATTAGTTTGAAGGCTCTGGTACCTTTTGTGAGCTACCTCTCTATCATTGACAGCACGAGAACAAGCGTGATTAAACCAAGGCTTTTTTGCGTGAGGAGTAGAGAAAGAACGAGGAATGTATGCCTCCATTCCAGAGACAATCACCTCTGTGAGATTTGGATAATGCACAAATTTGTTTACAGTGCATTTGTAGCAGCAGTACCAAACCTCCATTATGATCAAATATTTTGCTGTAACTATCTGTATGAACAAACAAATAAACATCCCCCAATCACTGTCCCCCCCCCTCCCCCTTCGAGCACCCACAGCCATGCACACACCAGCAGCTCCAGCAGGTCGGTGAGATGTGCAGCTATGGTGTGTTCGTCCTCGTGCAGCGCCCACGACCGCTGCTGCTCGTCATCCTTGCAGGCACGCAGCTCCTCCAGCAGCTCCACAAGACGGCATCCATCCACGCTGTGCTGCCAAGAATTCTCCCCAGCATCCTTGTTGCCTGGAATGATGTGAGAGTCTCTTAAACACAGTCCTAAAGCAATGGTTATGAAGATATTACAGAAGGTCGCCATTATTGGGTCATTCTCTGCTTGCTTTTCATAATTTTGTTTTATTAGACATTCTTTTGTAATCTCACACCATACCTGATATCTAGCCACCGAAAGCTGAGAATCAACACACTGTTTTATCACTAAACTAGATGGAAATATCAAGGAGTAAAAACGGCAAGCTTGCTGTTGATATTAGCCACATCATGAATGGCTCGGTAAATAATATCTTTGTTGTTTCCGTACTTTCTTTGCCTGAGAGGATGTGCTGGCAGAGAGGGTGGAGGGCTGGCACCACAGACCCAAGACTCTTCAGCACGACCTCCACAACCTGAAAACAATGATGATAAGAAGACAGGGAGCTTCAAAATATTAGTAAAGTGTAAGGATTAATAACCAACCTTAACCCGGTAGCAGCGGGGATCATGTTTTTTAATGGTCCCTCTAAGCGAGAAAAATGAGAAAAAATCATCACTCACACAAACCATTTCATAATATATATCGAAGCATTTGTGATCAGTTTATGTATCATCTATTTTGGGGGGTTTAAATCATGGCACAAATTTGGCCCGTCGCTGCTGCACGGTGAAGCCACAAATTTGGCCCAACTGCTACCGGGTTAATTAATGTGTTATAGCTACACCAGATTATACTAAACAAAGCTTATAAATAGATCTCACAACAGAATAAACTTTTAAAGGCATCTCTCTCTCTCTCTCTCTCTCCCTCTACCTGGTGGCTGGCTGTGAAGCTGACCGAGGCCGTGCTTCTCACTTCCTCCACCAGACTGCGCAAGTAGCCTTCAGGAACCTGTGACACCAGTGACCTATCGAGGGACAGAGACACAACTTAAGCAAGAATGGAAGGTTATGAAAAATGTGACATGATGATGATTCACCACAAACTCTTTAACTCTCTCAAGCTCTGAAGGACATGCAATATCTAGTACTGAATTGCCTGTAGCTCTGAGGTATATTCTCCCCTTACTGGAATGGCAACAGTAAAGATTAACAATTTTTACTCTTCCTACACTTCTTCCTGGCAAGATTAAACTCTCCTACTTCTCTCATGTTTTCCTCAATTTTTGTCAGTCCATCTAATTGACACTCTCAGTCTCTAAACCAGCACACATTATTATATCAAACTTTCAACTCTCTTCAAACTCACGTAAAACCCGCCGCTCCTAAGACATGTATATGGAGAGAATGGGAGGATTAGAAGAATGAGCTGGCAAAGAATGTATAAAAGTCAGGTTGCTGCTATGAATACAAGAGGGCAACCCACAGCAAAATAAGAGGAGAGGATGATAGATTACTTAAGAGAGGAGAAAGAAGAATAAGAAGATTGTGGTCTGCAAGATGGAGTGTACAGATAAAAATAAATGGAGACTCTTCTGCCATGGCTACCCCCTTGAAGGAGTTCCAAAGAATAGGTGTGACAGTAAACTAATAAATAGATGCATGAGGAGAAATTTGTTTCCCTTATAATCTGCAAATACTCTCTCTTTCTCTCAATCATTCCCTACTTGATGCTGGCGTGGACCCCGGACTCCACATCGCTTCTCATCTCTGACTCATAGCCGATGCTGGTGTCATGGCCCTCACTGCTGCCGCTGCTCTCCTCTTGAACTGTGAGGGTGAGGGATGGCTTTCAGGGACAAGGGCGATCTACACATATTATATAGAGGGTTTATCACAACTAGGATCAAATATTGCCCAGTAGTTTTATATTATGGGTTATGTCTAACTATAAACACACAGCCTGTTGGTTATGAGAACACAGGCAGAGTTTTAAAGAAAAGACAATGAGATGAATGTGGCCACAAGCTGAGCGGACCTGGGTTTATGTAAATGCAGTATCAAAAGTATATGATGCTTAAAGGTACATATAAATAAACTGTTTTATCAGTAATCTAACATTACAAATCAAATAAATCATTAAAGGTTATTGCACTGGGTGCTTCTAACTTAAAGTTGCTGTATTATTTCATTCCTCTTTAGTAAACAAGCTTTTTGAAGGGTTTACTAAACTATTATGAGTGAAAATATACTACCTCATTACTTTTCTGAATAATAGAGTAAGTTCTTGTGTCAAACATGAACATCCAAGAAAAAAGTTGAATTGCTGAAAATTAGACTGAGGTGTTTCAGTGCTTAAATTTAGTGGGTCAGATGTCTGTTGATTAATTATTACTGTGTGACCTTGGCTGGCTCGGCAAAAAGGTTAATCCAGCCGGTAAATCAGTTGTGTCCAGTACATGAAAACACCATAAGTGCTGAGTTTACTATGAGCTGTTTAGAGGAATGGACCACTGGATGGGTGGTTCCTGTGTGTGTGTGTGTGTGTGTGTGTGTGTGGATGGACATCAGTAACTTTGTATTATCTGCTTCAAGTGTCAAGTGTTGTCTTGTGGTCAGAGGGTTGGCAGAGGAAGAAACACATGAATACTGAGTTGATTGACCAATTTTTTACCTGTTTACCCATCTCCCACCACCACTGATTATCCATGCTGCTCCTGCTGTCCAGGCAACACCACATCCACATCACACCTGCCCATGCAACCACTAAACTGTCCTTGTCACTCCCATCCAAGTACCTGCCCTTATCCCCTCACGTCCCTTTCAGGCATTTTGTTCTATTACATATTTTCAATCATTCACTATTTTTACCTTTCCATTCATCATTCTAACTCTTCTACAATGCACCACTCACCCTCCACCTACGATAGTTACCAAGAGAGTCACCACGTGCCATGAAGCTGGTTGTGGTTTCAACAACACTGGCCGGCTGTTGCTGCTGTTTCTGCTGCTGCTGATCCTCACTCGCCAGACTAGCTGAGGACACACTGGGCGGGAGGGATGGAAGGCGGGGGGTGCTGGGGAGATTTGGAGACGGGAGGCCACCCCCAAGGCTGGTAAGGCTGTCAGTGCTGAGCTGGGAAGCTGAGCGCTGTTAGAATAAGGAGAGGATTGATGTGAGTTTGTATCACCGTGATGTTTACAGTGCTGGTGAAATCTCAATGATATGCTCCTCCCTCCCTTAATTTCTGATCCATCCTATTTTCTCTCCTTTTCTTCAGGCATCCACCTAATTTGAAACTTATTTCAGAAGAGTTCATCATATGTTTATGTGTGATAATGTATGAGGCTGACATGATTTTACACAACTATCATGTTGTTACTGAGAGACAAAAAAGGCTTCAGTATGCCTCCCAGTGACAGACAAGCATGCTGCTGACCATATCCAATAAACAATAAGAGGAGCAAGAGACTGGGGTTCATGTCAGCTATGACAATGACTACAGAAAATCAAGTCTCCTGTCTGTCTCCATATTTCAGACTGAAGCCCAGCATCAGTTCTACTATTTCGTATATCCACTTAACAACATTTGTTTTTCATGGTGAAAATGCCTTGTTACTGCTGGCAGTTGGAAGTATATCATATTCTACATAATTATTACAGTTGTTTCTCATATAAAAAAATCATAATATAACAATAACTCTTTGTTAACGAGCATAATGATAAAATGTAGGGACATAAATGAAACCCTTAAAAAAATAGATGGAGATGATAAATGGCCAGGGACTGACCTGAGGGGGCGGTGGTGCTGGGCGCTTGACAGGGGCAGTGGCGGGGGGACAGCGGGCATGCCATTTCTGCCGCAGTTCTACCAATCGCTGCAGTGCCTCCTGCTCTCCCCTGCTGTAGTGCCCACCCCGCTCACTAGCATTGAGGTGGGTGGCCTCCAGGCATCCATCAATGAACTCCAGCATGGCAACAGCCTCTGTCTGGGTGTGGAAGACAGAGCAAGGGTTTGAACATTTTGTTTAGAATATACCTTTTATTTCAAAGAAGTCAGTCTTTGAGGAGAATCAGCAACTCCCAATGTTCCTAGTGCTCATAAGTCAAACTGAAATGGTTTAATTATTCAATGCTGAAAGTCACAGCATTGTTAATAGTATAATAATGTACATTAAATATTGGATTAGGAAAAAAAAACATATACTGTAAGACAATTAAAAACACTCAGGAGGTATTGGGCGTTATCAGAAAACATTTCACTCAAGATACCTTAGAATAAGAACATTAGTCTAAAGATGAAAAAAAATAATATAATACACATGTGCCACAGCTACATAAAATATTTTAGCTTATCTCAGGGAATATGAATGAAATAAAATAAATAACCTCAAACAAATTAGTTATTTTCTAGTAATAATGGCCCTAGTACATACTTAAATTGCAAATGAACGATACAGCATAATCAAAAAATGCAATCAGAATTAAGGCTGTACGAACACTGTTCTAGGCATAATGCTAAGGAACCCAAAAATGCTTTTAAAACCAAGACTCAGCATCAAAGCAAAACAGCCCACCCAGAAAACTTACCTCCTCATTGGCTACATAGTTTTTAGGAACATAGCCAAGGGCACCACGCTCACTGATGACATGCATCCAGTTGGGGTCCCGTGACGTGCCCACCTCCAAGAAGCGTTCACCCGCCTGGAAGCCCAGCGTCCGGGCATGAGTCCCCTTGTAGGCATACAGTGAACGCAGCATTGTGGGGAAAGGAGCCGAAGGGCACTGTAACGAAATGATAGCTTCCGTGAATTGGCAATTTTTCACTCATTAAAGAGTATAATTTTCTTATGAATCTAACTGGCTCTTTTACTTGTAATATTAAAGTTGTCTCTTAATTTGATGGATATATAAAAAATGTATTATACAAATTAACAAAGGAATAACAACTGTTGCTACAAGTGCATAGATAAAATGCAAGATCTTCCAATGGGCAACTCGGGACTTTGTGGGATAACCGATAAATGTGAGTCACGCATTATGGTATAGTCAGCCCTCCACGAACATGGCTTTTGACAACATGGTTTTGTCACAATGCAGTAGTACCCAAAATGTCCAAAATTAAAAAAAATAAAAAAAATAAAAATATATATATATATATATATATATATATATATATATATATATATATATATATATATATATATATATATATATATATATATATATATCACAATGTGGCATTTCAACGGGCGGGCAGTCATGATGTCGGTAAAACTACAGAGCAACTACTTCTCCCCCTCCACCACTCCAGCCTCCCCTACCCCCAACACAAGCCTGGGGACCTGTGAGGAACTGGGGTTTAGGGGGGGGAAGGCAAAATCACTGAAAAATGAGCTTCCAAAATTTCCCTAAAAAAAATCCCTAAAATAGGGAAAATTCCCTGGTCTCGAAAGTAAGGAAAGTCCATAACATGTACTCTTGTAACCTATTATAACATAACCTAGCAGCCAATGTGTTGACGAGTGTTGGGCTTGTCACTGGACGGTCAACGTAGTGGAATAGTAATGATCCATAGACGTTGCACATATTTCTAAGAGAGGAACTACTTTCTTCAGTGCATGATAACCAAGTCGAATCCGTTACAAGGTTCAGTTAGGCGAAGAGCACAGTGGAGAACAGATAAACACTGGACTTAGAAAATCTCAAGGCATCCCCACATATTTAAGCCGTTGACGTAGTAAATTGGTATGAATCGGTAACTAAAACCTTAACAAATGTGAAGCAAATGAAGTATCCTATGCACTCCCCATGCTATTTTTTCAGTATATTAGAAGCAGTAGTTAGCTAGATTAACCAGGGGTTCCCTCTGTCAGAGGCTGGGAGCCCAACCAGGTAAACCTCTTGCCTGGTCAGATATTACATGACTGCACAAGGTGACTTCCCATCACTCATGATGCAATACTAACCCTAATATCAATTATTTACTCTTACTCCACAACAAGTCTACACTGACAGCTATAAATGGATCATAAGTGCTCTGGATTTTTAGATATATGGCAAGGCCACAGTGTCCTACATTTTTTTTTTTTTTTTTACGTTGTTGCCTATTGCGCCGGTAGGCATCTTCCCGGTGGGGCCTGATGGTTGGCCCAAGGCTTCTTCCAGGTGGGGCATGATGGTCGGCCCAGCCCGTTCTGGCGCAGGCGAGTGTTTATAGTGGCGCCATCTTGCATTGGCTCATGCTGCCCCCCGGAACTCATTCTTGATTCGCTTGGACGGCTTCCTCTAGAGTCCGGGTAGATGGGTGGTCTTCAGGACAGCATGTGGGTAGTTTTAAGCCACTCGGCGGTGACTGAAAAATCCAAGTGGTAGCGTGGGGATTCGAACCCGCGTCGTCCATCACGCGGTGAATGTGGGCCCAGTACGCTACCAGTTCGGCCACCGCCTACATGATATGTAAGTTTCGTTATTGCACGTGACATGGACAAATTAGAAAGAATAACCACATAATGTAACAACCTACTTCCTCCCACTCCTCTCCTTGTAATGCTATGTTCTGCCTTCAACCCCCGACAGAGGCAGGTCGCGATCCCACGCCAGGGAAAACCAGGAACACCCAGCCCTGTCACGACGCACGACGAACACTACGGCAAGGGATAAGGCACTGATAACCCATGGCACCTGCACTGTCACCTGCACCACGCCTCCCGCACAGTCACCTGCACCACGCCTCCTGCACCGCCACCTACCCCACGCCTCCAGCACTGTCACCTGCACCGCCACCTACACCAAGCCAGCGGCGACACACAGGGCCCAGGGCATGCCGGGGACACACGCCGCCACGCAGACACACCTGTCACTGCTGTCACTGGTCACTGCCGCCGGGGGAGCAGCGTGCAGCACTCAGCCCTCCTCCTCCTCCTCTAGTATTAGCTGCCGGCGGGTTGTCCCAAAGGCGCAGACGCAACCACACGCGCGCCCCGGCTCTTCCTCCCTCGGCCACTGCTCTCCCTCGGCTGTCCTGGCACTGACACCGGGTCCGCCTAGGGGAGGGCCATCATGCGTCTAGACGGGGACATTTATTTACATTTATGAGGTAATCTATAGGCGCCGGAAGTCGATATTCAGCCTTGGTGTTCTCCTCCCCGCGGCCGATCGGATCAGATGGTGGAGCGGCTGTGTCTGCAACGGCGCCTCCTCCTCCTGGGGAAAATAGGGCAATAAAGACCTCAGCATTAATTAAAAGAGGAGTAAAAGGAGAAGTATAATGGTGGAAAACGAGCAGAAGGACCGAAAAGGGGAGTGCAAGACGACTAAAGTAGGCCAAAGTTAAGAAATCGAAGGAAAAGAAATTAGGAAAGGAAAGTCCGTGGAGGCAAAGTGAACAGAATAAGTATGTAAGTGTACGCATTGATGTAACTTGGAGTATGTGGTGAAGTGTTGAAGTGTGAAGAAGAACCAGGGAGGACCTTAGAAGCGATACAAAGCGGTCAAAAGAAGAAGTCTCTAGAACGGGTTTTCTTCTAAATTGCTTTCTGTCTTATTTTCCAGCACTCAGGCACTGTATTTTCTTTCTTTTCCATGTTGTACTGATCAAAAGAAAGTGTCTAATTTATGGGGCTGGTGGAAGCTTTGACCGTCTCCTTCAGTACGAGTCTCCTTCCTGCTGATGTAGTGATGCTCTTCTGTCCGGGTGTCATCGAGCCAGTGGTCTTATTGCACTGCAGACACTGGCAGACTATTTCTTTTCTCCTTTTTTTTTCTTTTGTGACGTAAGTACAGTTTGGCATGGCAAGTACAGATTGGGAAACACACCCCACTTCCAGTCTTAAATTGATGATCTATTCCAATTCAGTCTTAATCTATTCTCTTTAGGCTTACGGTAGACAAACTATGAAGAAGGAAGAATATATTTTTTTTTACGAAGAGCGAAGACCAGTGAACATCAGAGGAAAAAGAAGACAAGAAAAGATAGAAAGAAGACGGACTTACGAGATGATCAGTGATTATATAAAAAAAATAATAGAAGATTCCACACTTGCGGCACCAGATTGTCGTACTCAGTACATTGCATCTATTCTTTTCTGACTAAAAACTATCATATTAACTCAAATAAAGGCATTCACTAAAACCCATCTGCTAAAATCTACTTATTGATATATTTTGATGAATGGAAAGGGTAAATCAACGTTCTTAAAGATCATTTGGTTATCATATTTCAAAACTATTATCGCACATATGAGGACGTTACCTCCTCTCCCCTGCCTCCCCAGTCCCCTGTCCCCTCCCCAGCCAGTGCCAAGCCCCTTGCTCACCCCAATCCCCAGTCCCCTACCCACCCCAGTCCCCAGTCCCCAGTCCCCTACCCATCCCAATCCCTAATCCCTTTCCCATTCCAGTCCCCTTCCCAGTCCTCTGCCCACCCCAGTCCCCTTCCCAGTCCTCTGCCCACCCCAGTCCCCTCTCCACGTACCCCAGTCCCCAGTCCCCTCCTCACTCCAGTCCCCAGTCCCAACCCCACTCCAGTCCCCTGCTCATCCCAGTCCCCAGTCGCCAGCCCACCCCAATCCCCAGTCCCCTCTCCACCCCAGTCCCCAGTCCCCTCACCCCCCAGTCCCTTGCCCATCCCAGTCCCCAGTCCCCTCCACACCCCAGTCCCCAGTCCCAACCCCACTCCAGTCCCCTGCTCATCCGTCCCCAGTCACCAAGTCCCTCCCCACCCCACTCCAGTCCCCTGCCCTAACCAGTCCCCAGTCCCCTGCCCACCCCAGTCCCCTGCCCTACCCAGTCCACAGTCTCCTGCCCACCCCAGTCTCCATCCCCTCCCCACCCCAGTCCCTTGCCCATCCCAGTCCCCAGTCCCCTCCCCACCCCAGTTCCCTGCCCATCCCAGTCCTCTCTCTACCCCAGTCCCCTCTCCACCACAGTCATCAATCTCCCCTCTCCACCCCAGTCCCCTGCCCATCCCAGTCCCTTCTCCACCCAAATCCCCAGTCCCCTTCCCACCCGTTTTCAGTCCCCTCTCCACCCCAATCCCTATAGCCCCTTCTCCAGCCCACCCCAGTCACCTGCCCACCCCAGTCCCCTACCCACCCCAGTCCCCAGTCCCCTACCTACCCCAGCCCACAGTCCCCTGCCCACCCCATTCCCCAGCCCCATGTTCACTGCAGTGCCGCAGTCCCCAGTCCCTTGCCCACCCCTGTCCCCGCCGGGCCCCCCACCCAACCGGTCTCAAAAGAAGTTATGTCTGGCAGTAAAGTGTTGGTCTTGCTTGGTGTTCTTATTTGACTGCAGAGTGTTGCAAGCTAACAAAGAAAACCACTTGAATTTTGAGGAGAGGAGACTGAAAACCAATAGACACCAGAGAGAAATAATGGCAGAAGAAAGTATAAAGTAAGTCTCGGGCGATTCAGTTATAAAAGTCACAAGAAGAAGAAGAAGAAGCCCCACCCTTTGATTGTCGTACTCGCGACATTGCATATACCTGTTTTTGGCTAATAGCTATCACATCCACTCAAATCATCGCACTCAGTAAAATCTATTAATAAAATCTAATTATGATATATTTTAGTGAGTGATATTGATAAATCAACGCAACTAAAGTTTAGTCAATTCTCGTATTCTTAAATAACTATCGTACACATAAGAACTCCAAAGTGTACGTTGCCATGTTGCCATTCTTGTTGTCTTCGCCTTCAGTAGAACGTTCGTCGTGGTGGAGGGTGGTGTTGCGCCTTGGATCTGGGATTTTAATAAGAGACTTTAGTTCAAACACTTGGTGGAGACTTCGATAAGTGATCGGTCTGCCCTGGTTGCATTGTTTTTCCTGAGTCTGGGCGAGTGCTAGACTGGTAAGTAGCTTATTGACATGTGAAATAAGTAATTTCCAAACAGGGCGTGTGTGTGTCTGTGTGTGTGTTGCCGACTGCAGTATACGGTGTTACTTGAGAGAGAGACTTATTTCCCTTCACTTCTTCCTCCATTCTGTTCCTCCATCTCTCCCTCCCTCCCTACTTTCCTTCCTTTCCTCTCCCCCTCCCTCCCTTAAATTCTTCCCATTACTTTCTTTCCTCTCCCTCTCCTTTCCTCCCCTTACTTTCCTTCCTTTCCCTCTCCCTCCCTCTTACTTTCCTCTCACTCTCCCTTTATTTTCCTTCCTTTCCTTCTCCCCTCCTCCCTCGCCTAACTAACTTTCCTCCCTTCCCTCCCCCTTCCTCCCTCCTTTACTTTCCTTCTTTTCCTCTCCCCCTCCATCCCTCCCTCCCCTTATTTTCCTTTCTTTCCTCTCCCCCTCATCTCGACCTCTCCCTCCCTCTCGTCTCGTCCCCCTCAAGGTTATCATAACACTATCAGGGGCGGTCGACCTGCCGCCCAGCCTCTAATGATGCTGATAATAACAACCACATTAATGATAGTAAAGATATTGATACGAGGAAGCAGGGAGGAGAGGAGCAAGGAGGAAAAGTGTGTGTGTGTGTGTGTGTGTGTGTGTGTGTAAAGAGTAAACCTGCTAAAAGGGTGTTAATTATTTATCTTAAAAGCTTGTGAACAACTACTCTTACTACTACTACTACTACGTACTTGTTTTAAATTTGACCCTCGACTGAGGTAATGTATATAATCGCCAGCCACTTGTCATTGTGTGTGAGTGTGTGTATGTGTGTGTGTGTGTGTGTGTGTGTGTGTGTGTGACGAATGGCAGCTCTCCCCCCTCACCCCCCCACACACCATGTAAATAGCCACCCCATTCATACGGACCTTGAGATAACTACACCAGACAAATTATACAACGTCAGACAGCCAGTCAAGGATCCTTTCTTTCAGTCAGCTCAAGGAAGAATGAGTTTGTTCAGAACCTTGCCAGGCAGTCCGTTGTGTCAGCCAAGGAACTATATAAAAGAACCACTAAACTAGCCAGTCTGTCCAGCCAGTACATCAGTCAGTGAAGGACCTCCTGTAGGTTTCAGAGGCAGTGTCATATCGTTTTTTCGGGTGTAACTTTTTAAGAAAGCGTCGGATATGGATGATAACTTGCAGAGCATGTTTCACACCTTTCTCAGTTTTCGTCAATATGATTTATTTACAAGATGTAGATAAGCAAAGCATTTATACAAGGCATTTAATGAACACCCCGGCAGATTATTGCCGCGGAGACGGCATTGTACGCATGCGCCGGTGGCCAGTGAGATGTCAGGCGCATGACTCATTCACTTGTGTCAGGCTGTTAGCACCAAACCCAGTCAAGCCTTCTCTTAGAGGGCCTTGGCCCAGCGCCATGCCACACCACCCAAGCCTCCCCGACACTCGCCACACGTCCCAGCAGTACGCGCGACCCTCCCCCCTCATTACCCCAGCGATATATATGACGGAGGGTTTCGTCAACCTGCGTCGCCAGGCCTCTGAACGCATACCACTTATTTCATCTTTGCTTTTATATTTCGAGCAAACCTTCCACTCTTATCTTTTAATCGTTTTATTTTCTCATTCCCATTACCAGTACTATGAGCGAACCTTGACTTAGCTCTCTGTTCACTGAATCAGCCTGCCAGCCAGCCCGCCAAAGGACCCCAACACCTCTGCTGTCTGCTGTATTCACAGCTGGAGAGCTCGGTCATTAATTTATGTCGATTTTGGGACGTTGGCCTCTCAGCACATGTGCACGACTCCGTCTCCACAGCAGCACATGCTAGCTTTGCCTGAGGAAGCACTTCATCTGCAGGTTTTATTATTATTTGTCTCTTATAAATGCTTTAAATGTAAGATCCATATATTAATAAATCAAATTGACAAAAATAGGGCAAGGTCTGAAACATGCTCGGCCAACTTATCATCCTTGTCCTACGCTTTGTTAAAAAGTTAATCCCGAAAAAGTTATATAACACGGCCTCTGAAATCCACAGTAAAACTGCAGTACCCCACAGAACTAAACTACCGTACACATCCAAAACTAAACTTATATCGGGTAATCAGTTAGATAATGAGATACCACTACAAGTTGCTCAGGCAGACACTCGTTACTAAGGGAGACTTGAAACCTTCTGTGAGCTCAGGCAGGAATTGATCAGTTGATGGGCGAGGTACACAATAGAACATGCACCAAATCAACAAGCATTCCAAAGATCCGGCAGATATTAGTTTCCACATCCAGCCAGTCAGTCAGTCAGCCAGTTCGCAAGTCAGACAGTTGTTACTAAGGGATATTCCAGACCTTTAAATAGACTAGTAATTTATCAGTCGGCAATCAAAGAAGCACATCAGACCCAGTTAACCCGCTCAGCCACCTAATCAGTCAGTCAGTTGAGGAGCCATTAACGCGGCTAACTAGCTATTCGGACTGTCATGCAAGCAATAGTAGCCTAACCTTGACTTTTTTCCCCTTGAGTTGCCGCCTTTGGTGTAAAAAAAAAGAATATAAAAACACCTCCCCAAATTGACCTCTCCTCTGACTTCTTTTTTTTTTTTTTTTCAGCGGCCTCATTTGCTGTAAAAAAATAGCATGTACTCCGTAAGCGATTCAGCAGTCCCGTTTACCTGATTGTCAGTTTGTCAGTTAGTTTAAGGAGTCAGGTTAATGTTGAGGTAACGCAAGTTAAGTAAGTAGATAAAGCCATAGCTCATTTAGCCTACGCAGACGCATCCGCCATGTCCACTCAGTCTGTCCAGTCAACGAGTCTGTTCAATGAGTAAATTATTTTGCGACATAATATTCTTTTGTCCCAAGTAGTAGCACCTCCACCATGTCAGCCAGTCAGATGGGTCTCCTTCCCTTATGTAACGGCGGCAACAACCTGTGTGTGCTGCCATAACGGGACATTCTGATAATTGATTGATCACTCGGTCCGTCAGTCAATGAATCAGGTACTCTCTCTCTCTCTCTCTCTCTCTCTCTCTCTCTCTCTCTCTCTCTCTCTCTCTCTCTCTCTCTCTCACACACACACATTATTGTTTGAATTTATTTCCGTCACTCTTTGCTGTTAGTCTGTAGCTATCTGTTTTTTGTTTTGTTTTCTTCTCCATCTCTTCGTTTGATTGTTTTTTCAGACTGCTATGTTTTTTGTGTGTGTGTTTTCATTGATTGGTTTATATTCGTATTTTTCGTGTCGTATGTTCCTTATGTTTTCTATTTTTCGTTTTCCTCGCCTTCATTCTTTCATTCATTCATTTTAAATTTACTCTCTTCCTTACTATGTCTATTTTCGTCCCTACTAATGGATTAACCTAAATCTTCATTCATCTTTATATAGAACTTTCATTCATTCCTTGCTCTGTTTTTTTTAAAGTAGCTAGAAGATATAGATATGTAAATCATCCATTTATTCATTCATTCATTCATTCGTATCGTTCAGAAATAAATAAATAACAACAATAATAATATATCCCAAGTTTCAGTCCGGCTCATTCAGCTCGTGTAACCGGTAGCTAACGCATTCACTATATAGTACGTACATAGACAGTTAATACAGTCATTCACTCAGCCAGTCTGTTGATGGAAACAAATATATTGACCACCCTGTTTCCTTGTATACCTCAGTGAGCGAGTCAGTCAGTCAGTCAGTCAGTCAAGCAGCCACTCGGTCATTCAGTCTGTCAGTCAGTCAGCCACTCAGTCAAGGGCAACATGAGACTTACCCCGGCGTTGGCGTTCCTAAGTGGCTGCCATTCAGTCAATTAAGGGGCCAATCAGCAGGTCAGTCAGTCAATCAGGGGACCATCGTCCTATTTACTAGTCTCCAGTCACCACGAAGCCAACTCGCCCGTCAGTCACCCAACCAGTCAGCATATCAGTCACTTAGTTATCCAACCAACCAGTCAGCATATCAGTCATTCAGTTAGTCAGTCAGGCAGTCAGTGAGTCACCCAACCAGTCAGCCTATCAGTCAGTCACCCAACCAACCAGTCAGCATATCGGTCAGTCATTCATCCAGTCAGCAAAGAAACCAGTCAGTAAATAAATCATTTCTGCATGGCTCCAGTCAACCAGTCAGTCAGTTACCCAGTCAGTCAGTCAGTCCATGAAGAAAGCAGTTAATATAAAAGTCACTCCAGTTCACCAGTCAGCCGGTTAGCCAAATCAGTCAGCCAATCAGTCAGCCAGTCACACCCAACTAGCCTCGGACCGGACATTGGGTAGAGAGGGAGGGAGGGAGAGGGCAGGAGAGGGGGAGGGGGGTGCGGGGTATGAGGTGCCCCAGCGTGTGAACTGAATGTGGGTTGTGAGGGATGAGGGAGAGGAGGGTATGGGTGAGGGGGGAATAATGGGTGTGAGTGAATGGATGTCTGGTTGTGAGGTTAGGTTGGGAGAGTAAAGGAGAAGAGAAGGAAAGAAAGATAGAAAAGTTAGGATAAAGATGGTCTGACTGACTAATACCACTACTACTAATAATAATAATAATACCACTACTAATACTACTACTACCGCTACCACCACTACAACTACCACTGCTACTACAACCACTACATATAAAAAAAAGAGGAATAGCTACAAAAAAAAGGAGAGTATATATAGGGTTTCACTCAGCGAATAGTGATACAAAATCTAATGAACTTTTCACAGTCGTAACATTAGCCTGTTTGTATATAAATAGTGGTTCGGGTAAGTGTTTTAAGTGTGGTCTTGTGACTGCCGTGATGCGTGACTTTTTAAAGATGGTATTACAAGACACTTTGCCATCTCACATCAGCTATTTCTAAAGGTCAAAGAGAGGATCAATCGGGTTCTAATGAGTTTTTTTTTAGGCTCATGGTACAGAGGAAGGATCAAACTACCACCAGGGTCATAAAACTATCCCTGGAAATGCCCACAACTACTACTAAAGCCTTGTCAAATATGTGTTCTTGGGCGGCGAAATGTCTCATAATACGACCCTTTGACCCGTGCTGCCCCCTAGTGGTGGTGGTGGTGGTGCTGCTCTAGACGGACATCTGGACAGCGTGTGGGAAATCCTCGGCGGGAATCGAACCCGGGTCTTGAACGGTTAATGGATTGTTTATGACATTTCGGTCGCTGTTCATTCCGCCTGTCATTATTATTATTATTATTATTATTATTATTATTATTATTATTATTATTATTATTATTATTATTACTATTATTATTACTATTATTATTACTATTATTATTATTATTATTATTATTATTATTATTGTTGTTGTTGTTGTTGTTGTTGATGGGAGAGGAGTTGCGAGCACTTAACTGGTGTGCTAGTGGCCTTGGCAGTGTGTGTGTGTGTGTGTGTGTGTGTGTGTTAGACAGAAAAGGAGATATGAGAGAGAGAGAGAGAGAGAGAGAGAGAGAGAGAGAGAGAGAGAGAGGCAGACACATGCAGGTAGTTTAGACAAGCAAGGTGAGGGTAAAGGGAGGGCGGGGAGAGGGGGGGCGGGCGTTAAGTCTCTCTCTCTCTCTCTCTCTCTCTCTCTCTCTCTCTCTCTCTCTCTCTCTCTCTCTCTCTCTCTCTCTTAGCCCACCCTATTAAACTCATGGTCCTTCTCCTCTAACACACCTCCTCCTCCTCCTCCTCCTCCTCCTCCCCCCCAAAAACTCCTCCTCGTCCCTCAAGTGGTCGTCCTATCTTTAATATCTGGGCTATTGAGGTCTACAGCTTTTCTTCCACCTCCTCCACCTCCTCCTCCTCCTCCTCCTCCTCCTCCTCTACCTCCTCCTCCACCTCCTCATCCTCCTCCAAGGTTTTCATCTACTTCTTGAAATTCCTTCGTTATTGAGTGCCATGAGTGCAATGTAGACGAGAGAGAGAGAGAGAGAGAGAGAGAGAGAGAGAGAGAGAGAGAGAGAGAGAGAGAGAGAGAGAGAGAGAGTGAGGTGAGGGCGGAGGAGGAGGAGGAGGAGGAAGGGAAAGGGTGGAGAGGTGAGAGAAGGGGGAGGGGAGGGGAGGCAGGGGAAGGGGGAGGACAGGTGTGTTGGACAGGGTATCACCTTACAGGGTTTGCTCCTCCTCCTCCTCCTCCTTCTCTCACCCACAGCGGAGAGAGAGAGAGAGAGAGAGAGAGAGAGAGAGAGAGAGAGGATGGGAAGTGAAAATGCGAAAATTATCATATTGAAAAAAACGGAAGGAAACGGAAGGAGTGTGTGTGTGTGAGAGAGAGAGAGAGAGAGAGAGAGAGAGAGAGAGAGAGAGAGAGAGAGAGGGAAGGGGGTCTGAAGAGGTGTCAAGGGGTGAAGGAAGTGAGGGAGAGAGGGAAGAAAAGGAGGGTGGAGGAAAGAGAGGGTACTTTATCCCTCCATTCTCTCCCCTCTGATCCTTAGGGAGAAAGGAAGAGAAGAGGAGGAAGAGGAAGGTGGAGAAGAGGGGAAGGAGGAAGAAGTAGAATCTATTCTCTTTCTCCCCCGTTCTTTCTCTCTCTCTCTCTCTCTCTCTCTCTCTCTCTCTCTCTCTCTCTCTCTCTCTCTCTCTCTCTCTCTCTCTCTCTCTCTCTCTTTAATTGCTGTTTGCCGTGTGATAGGTTCTTTATGCTTTCCTCTTTCATTCTTCCCCTCCTCCTCCTCCTCCTCCTCCTCTTCCTCCTCCTCCTCTTGCAAACAATATGGAAGGGACGTTCACAAAAATAGGTAAACAAAGATGACATAATATTTGATCTTCCATTCTCTCTCTCTCTCTCTCTCTCTCTCTCTCTCTCTCTCTCTCTCTCTCTCTCTCTCTCTCTCTCTAGTAGTAGTAGTAGTAGTAGTAGAAGTAGTAGTAGTAGTAGCAGAAGTAGTAGATCTCAGGGTCAACAGTAGCCAGACCTTCGCTCCTACTTCCTCTCCCTCCCTCCTTCCTTCCTTTCTTCCTCCCTCCCTCCTTCATTTCCTTTACTCCCTCCTTCCTCTCCTTCATCCCCCCTTCCTTTATTTCCTCCTCATTTCCTTGGTCCCTCCTTCCTGTCCTCTATCACTTCCTCTCTTTCCTTACTTTCTTCTTTCTCATTTCTTCATTACTTTCCTTCGTCCTTCCTCTCCTTCATCTGTCCTTCACTTTTTTCCTCCTCATTCCCTTCGTCCCTCCTTTTTGTCCGCTTTCACTTCCTTTCCTTTCCTTCCTTCCTTTCTTTCCTCCTCTTCCTTTCCTTCCTGTCTTCTTTTATTTCTTTCCTTCCTCCTTCCTTTTATCTTCTTTAATACCTCCTTTCTCGTAATCCCCTTTCCTTCCCTTCCTCTTTACTCTTTCCTTTCCTTCCTCCCTTCTTTTTTCTTAGGGTCCTTCCTCTTTCATTCCTTCCATTTTCCCTTCCTTCCTTCTTTCCTTCCATTTTTCCTTCCTTCCATCCCGTAATTCCCCTTTCCTTCCCTCCTCCCCGCTCCCCTTCCTTACTAATTCTCTCCATCCATCTCCTTCTCTTCCTTAAACTCTACTCCTCCTTCAAGGCCGCTTCAGTTAGGGCTCTGGAGGAGGAGGAGGAGGAGGAGGAAGACGATGACCAAGGAGAGAAAGAACAGGAGTAGGAGAAGGACTGATAAATGAATGGAAAGGAGGAAGAGGAAGATATGAATAAACAGGGAAAGGAAGAATAGGAAGCTGAAGAAGAGAAAGGACAGGAGAAAGAGTATGAAGATGAAGAACAGGAGGAGGAGGAGGATAAATAAAAAAGGAGGCGGAGGAGGAGGAGAGCTTATCTTAGGCTCAAAAACGGTGACAAAGACTTCACATAAATGGTGTGTGTGTGTGTGTGTGTGTGTGTGTGATTTAGATGAAGTATTATAAAAAAAAACGAGAACACGCAAAAAAAGGCTACAAAATGGATAAAGTCAAGTTAAAGAAGGAAATAGGCAAGAAATGGTCCACGAATAGGCCGATGGATGACTGAACAATCTGAGCAGGAATGTAGTTGAGGGAAACACAAGTGGAATATTGAAATGGATGTTAAATGTATCTATAAACGGGAAGGGAACTTGGAGAAACAACACATCTACAGGAGCTGCCATGTGTAGGCCGTCAGTCTGGCCTCTTGTAGTCTCCTTATGTGCTTGTGTGTCCGTGTGTGTTCATCTCCCTCTTCCTCCTCCTCCTCCTCCTTCATTACTATCTCTTCGTTATCGCTGCTCTCATTCTTCCTTTCCTTCTGTGTCACAAGTATTTTTTTTCTATTTTGTTTTCTCTGTAATGTCAATCTTTTCATCGTCAACACTTTCGTCCTTTTTTTCCCTCCTTCCTTTCTTTCTACTTTACTTCTCTTCCTCCTCCTCCTCCTTCTCTTCTCTTCCTGTCTTTCCGTTGCACTTCCTTGCCTTTGCTCCTCCTTCCCTTCCTGACACTCAAGCACACCCCGCCCCCCCTCTCACACCTGCCCCTTCCCCCCTCCCCCAACACCTGCCTACCTGTAGCAAAATGACAGGTAGGAGGCCGTCAGTGTGTGTGTGTGTGTGTGTGTGTGTGTGTTTAGTTGTTTGAGATGGGATGAGAGAGAGAGAGAGAGAGAGAGAGAGAGAGAGAGAGAGAGAGAGAGAGAGAGAGAGAGAGAGAGAGAGAGAGGAAGAAGGGAAGATAGGATGGAAGAGCGGATGACGAGAGAGAGAGAGAGAGAGAGAGAGAGAGAGAGAGAGAGAGAGAGAGAGAGAGGAATGTATTACGTAGGAAGGAGGATGGAGGGGATGTCTGTGAAGGACGTAGTAAAAAAAAAAGTAAAGTAAGAAAGAATGAATGAGAGATTAACGAGAAGGAATAGGGAGCAGATAAGGAATAGGTGACAGAAGGGAGGAGTGTAGGAAAACGATAAAGGGGAGGAAGGAAGTAAATAATTAAATACTAGAAAGAGGACGACAGGAGGTGGAGGCGAATGTGAAAAGACGAAGAGAGAAAGGAGAAAGAAAAGAACGAAGGGAGAGAAGAAATTAGAAGACAAGGAATGAACGATATAAAGAAGAATGTGAAAAGACGAAGAGAGAAAGGAGAAAGAAAAGAAGGAAGGGAGATAAAAAATTAGAAGACAAGGAATGAACGATATAAAGGAGGAGAATGTGAAAAGACGAAGAGAGAAAGGAGGAAGAAAAGACGGAAGGGAAAGAAGAAATTAAAGGAAAACAAGGAAAAAACGATATTAAGGAGAAAAGACGAAGAGAGGAAGGAGAAAGAAAAGAAGGAAGGAAGGAAGAGAAGAAATTAGAGGAAGACAGGGAATGAACGATATAAAGAAGAAGGATAATTTGAAAAGACGAAAAAGAGAGAAACGAGAGAAAAAAAATGTAAATGTAAAACTAGGTAAAGGAGGAAAGGAAGGAGTGGAAGAAGAGAGTGAGAGTGAGAGAGAAGGAAGATCAGGAAGGAAAAGGAATGAAGGAGGGGGAGGAGGAGGAAGAGTGTGAGGGAGGGCGAGGGAGAGAGAAGGGCGGCGCCGGGGCTCCTGTTACTGTGGGCGGCTCCCTCCCTCCCTCCTCTCCCTTCCTTCCTCTCCCTTCCTCTCCCTTCCCTTCCTCTCCCTCTCATAAGCCGAGATTCTGCAGTAGGCAACGGGTGGGCGTGTCCGTCAATCTCTCTCTCTCTCTCTCTCTCTCTCTCTCTCTCTCTCTCTCTCTCTCTCTCTGCCAGCTACAGATATTTCGTTTTATTACCTTATTCCTAGTTTATAAGGACATATAATCTTATTTACACCGTGTAATAAAAAATGGCGTATGCTCTCTCTCTCTCTCTCTCTCTCTCTCTGGCATAATATTACTGATAACCTCGATAACATTCACATTAACTACTACTACTACTACTACTACTACTACTACTACTACTACTTATGCATGGTATAATTCGAGTAAGAAAACAGGAAGAACCAGAATCATACTAATGTATAAAAGCAAAAGGTCAAAAGCTAAAGAAAACTGTAATGCCATTTATTTTATTAACTACTACTACTACTATTTCTACTACTGCTACTACTACTACTACTACTACTACTACTACTACTACTACTACTACTACTGCTTCTGCTACTGCTATTATACTGCTGCGTCGTCTACAATGAGTAATATTAGTGAAGCGTATCTTTAGTTTTTGCGGTTGTGCATATTTTAATGTTGCTTTTGCAGTGTGTGTGTGTGTGTGTGTGTGTGTGTGTGTGTGTGTGTGTGTGTGTTTTCCGTTGCAACCGTCGTCACTTCCTCATTTGTCTTTTTACTCCGAGTACTTTTCCTTCTTTCTTCTTCTTCTTCTTCCACATAAATCTTTCTCACTTCTCCACCTCTTCCACTTCACGGATGCACTCAAGTCATTCTTCAGTCACTCACTTAAAACACCTCCTCCGCCTCCTACTCCTCCTTCTGCTCCTCCTCCTCCTCTCCCTCCTCCACACTTCACCATACCAATTCATCTCGTTGCATCACGTCTTCCGAGCGATGACAGCTTCCTCCTCCACTTCCTCCTCTTACTCTCCCTCCTCCACTCCTCTTTTACTCCTAGTGTCTTCTGATTTTTTTTATTCCCCCTTCATCCGTCTTTCTTCAGATGTACGTAGCAATTGCAAAAAAACATGAATTTCTTTAAAAATCGAATCGGCCGTTACTTGTTTGCGACTGGAGTAAACTGAACGTATGCTGGGAAGCGCTTTCATGTGTTCTGCAGGCATGAGGTGACTGTCGGGCAGATTGAAGCGGGCAAAATCGTAAGAGCCAATTATTTACCTCTTGCCTGTAGCTATATCCATTGCTCCTCCTCCTTCTCCTCTCTGCCGTCTACACCTTCCTCCAAACTGTCCTTCATTCCTTCCTGCTTTCGTGGAATTCTCTCTCTCTCTCTCTCTCTCTCTCTCTCTCTCTCTCTCTCTCTCTCTCTCTCTCTCTCTCTCTCTCTCTCTCTCTCTCTCTCTCTCTCTCTCTCTCTCTCTCTCATGCAGACCTTCATTTGAACGATGGTGTGTGTGTGTGTGTGTGTGCATAAGGGAAGCACTACAAATGTCGCCTTTCATGTATACACTGATGTGCTTAAGTATGTGCAAGGCGTACACACACACACACACACACACACACACACACACACACACAGCTGCTGGGACATGTGTTGGGGCCTCATATCTGTGACCTGCCATGTGTGTGTGTGTGTGTGTGTGTGTGTGTGTGTGTGTGTGTGTCTATTGGGTACATTTACAGCCCATTTAAGCGATTTTTTTTTCTTGTTTTTTCTCGTGTATTTTTTTCTTATTTTACATTTGATTTTTATTTTATTTTTTATTTCTATTTTTTAATTTTTTAATCTCGGGGTGTCTGAGGATTTTGAGGGGAAGAAGGAAATGTAGGAAATGTAGTAGGAAGAGAAGAGAAGGAGGAGGCGGAGGAACAACAGTGATAAATGAGAAAGAGAGAAAAGAGGAAGATGAGAAGGAACAAAAATAAAATAGAGCAAGGGAAGTGAGGAAGAAGATGAGGAAAAGGAGAAGGAGCAACAGAGAGAGAGAGAGAGAGAGAGAGAGAGAGAGAGAGAGAGAGTAATAGAAAAAAAAGGTGTAGAGGAGAGAGGACAATTTAAAATATATATAATAAAAGAACACACGCACACACTCAAAAATACAATAATCGTGTATAATTATGCATAATATCTAGACTTGAGGAAGAGAATGAGGAAGTGGCTTGAGTTTTCAGAGAGAGAGAGAGAGAGAGAGAGGTAAGAGGAGGAGAGAATGGCGAGTGTCACGTAGCTAAACCACTTTGGAAATTGGTAAAGGAGGAGGAGGAAGAATAGGAGAGAAGCAGGAGGAGGAGGAGGAGGAACATGAGGGAGATTAGTTTCAAGGCAAAGAATGTGACTGTAAGGGAGAGAGAGAGAGAGAGAGAGAGAGAATATCTCACGCACACACACACACACACACACTTGAGATCTCGTTACTGGTATGTCGACAGGTGAGAGAGAGAGAGAGAGAGAGAGAGAGAGAGAGAGAGAGTGCACTTGTTTCATAGGGAGTAAATCGCCTTAATATGGTTTCCTCCAATCCCCTCCCCTCCTCCCTCGTCTTTCTCTCCCCTTCCTCCTCTCTCCCTTCTTTCTTCCCATTCTGTAATACCTTCCGGTCTTTCTCTTCCTTATGACCCTTCTTCATTCTTCCTCCCGTTTTGTCTCTCCTTTCCTTCCTTTCTTGCTCCGTTTTCTTCCTTTCATCTTTTTTATTCCGTTCCTTCCTTCCACCCTTACTTTTCTACCTTCCACAATCTTTCTTTCATTTCTGACCCTTCTTCTTTCTTTCCTCCCGTTTTGTCTCCCTCCTTTCCTTCTTTTCTTTCCTGCTTTTGTTTTTTTCCTTACCTTTTTCTTCTTGATTTTCTTGTATTTCTTTCCTTCCTTCCTTCCTCTCTTTTCTCTCTTCCTCCCGTTTTATCTTCTTTCATTACTTCCATTCTTCTCCCTCCTCCTTCATTCACATTTCCTATCTGTCTTTCCTCCCTTTCTTCCTTCGTTTCCTCCCCTCCTCTCTTTTCTTCCATTCTTTCCTTCCTTCCTTCCTTCCTTCCTTTTTACTTGTTCGTTCCTGCTTTTCTGTCTCCTTTACTTCCTCTCGTTCTACCTGTTTTCTCTTTCCTTCCTTCCTTCCTTCCTTCACCCAAACCATTGATGCATTGCCCTTTGTGTGTGTGTGTGTGTGTGTGTGTGTGTTTGTTTTGATATAATTACAGTGTTATTGTCTTCCTCTTCCTCGTTGCATCTCCTCCTCCTCCTCCTCCTCCTCCTCTTCCTCTTTCAACAACCGCAAGGGTGAGGTTGAGGGTCGAGTGGGAGTTTGAAGGTCGACCTCAAGAGTCAAGGGTGAGGCGTCGACTCCTTCCGTCTCTCTCTCTCTCTCTCTCTCTCTCTCTCTCTCTCTCTCTCTCTCTCTCTCTCTCTCTCTCTCTCTCTCTCTCTTACTTGTGTCTCAGGATCATTTGTTGTTTATGATTTATCTCCTCCTCCTCCTCCTGCACTTTATCTTCATTCTTCTTTAACTTTTATATTTTCATCTTTCTTGTCGTTGTTATTATTATTATTATTATTATTATTATTATTATTATTATTATTATTATTATTACTATTATTACTATTACTAACATTATTATTATTATTACCAACATTATCATTATTATTATTTTTATTATTATTATTATTATTATTATTATTATTATTATTATTATTATTATCCTTTCTTCGTCTCCTACTCTTCCATCCTTCCCCCTCATCTTTCTCGTCATTCTTTCCTTTCTGCAATATTACAAAACACTCATTATAACAGCACACACACACACACACACACACACACACACACACACACACACACATACACATACACACGGAAATCCTCGCCCCACCTGTCTTCCTGTGGAAATTGTCGTAATTGTTGTTGTTGTTGTTGTGGTTGTTGCTGTTGTTATTGTGGTGGTGGTGGTGGTGGTGGTTGGCGTGTGTGTGTTTGTGTGTGTGTGTGTTAATTTACTTGTGTTTATTTTGTCTTGAGAGAGAGAGAGAGGGGCAGGTGGCTACAACATCATGGCACAGCTGGTCTCTCTGCTTCCATTCTCTCCCCTCCTCCTCTCCCTCCCTCCCTCCCTTTCTCTTTCACCCTCCCTTTCTCTCTCCCTCAGTAGTAACACTTATATATGTAATTCTATCTGATTACGCAATACAGTGCAATCTAGGATGAATAAAAATAACAATGATAGTAGTAGTAATAGTAGTAGTAGTAGTAGTAGTAGTAGTAGTAGTAGTAATTGGTAGGTGTAAACAGACGGATTTGCAGTTAGATTGAAGAACAGTTTTAAAAGATTGTATTTTTTTTTCTATTCCTTTATATATTCATTCATGCATTTTTACATTTATTAATTTGCTTTCATGTTCCTTTTGCTTCTCTTTCTCCCGTTTCTTCCTTTCTCTTCATTTACGTCACTCCTATGCTCTCTCTCTCTCTCTCTCTCTCTCTCTCTCTCTCTCTCTCTCTCTCTCTCTCTCATCGTGCCGGTAATATCCGAATGTTAATTAACTTTTTTGTCTGTCGTTTCAGGTGAGCGACGAATCCAGGCAAGTTTGTGTCATTCTCTCTCTCTCTCTCTCTCTCTCTCTCTCTCTCTCTCTCTCTCTCTCTCTCTCTCTCTCTCACCGAACGGACATACCCAAGTTCCATACCCTTCCCTCCTCAACCCTCCCCCCATTTTCCCTCCCTTCCTCCCTCCTTTTCTTCCGTCCCCTTTTCCTGTCCCTTCCCCCTCCCTCCCCCTCTCCCTCCCTCTCACATTTCTATTATGCCCACTTTTGTCCCTCCTCCTCCTCCTCCTCCTCTTACTCCTCCCCTCACTACCCCTTCCTTCCTCCTCCCCTCCCCCTCTAACCCCTCTCCCCCCCCCCTCCCCCCTCACACTGCACAATGAGACACGCCTTCGGTCTGCTGTACCCTACACACACACACACACACACACACACACACACACACACACACACACACACACACTCACACATTTCTCAGTTACTTTGTGTATATATTGATAGACATATATAAAGGGATATGTAGACAACTACTTCGTACTGAGAGAGAGAGAGAGAGAGTGACGTTTGGGACACATTAAGTATTGGCAACGTTATCCAGTTGGCACAAGACTCAAACCACAAGCATTCTCTCTCTCTCTCTCTCTCTCTCTCTCTCTCTCTCTCTCTCTCTCTCTCTCTCTCTCATACTCTTAAGATAAATTAAAGTGAAAAAATATCTACAAACCGTCAACCAGAGACATCGAGAGCCAATAGCCAATCATGTGCTTTGGAAGGGAGGAGTGGGCGGGGCCTATCCGTCTAGTCAACCTGAACAAGAGATATTTGCAAAGGGGGAGTAGAAGAGAAGGGAGGAGAAGAGGGGGAGGATGAGTGTTTAGACAGGGAGATAAATGAAGAAGGGGGAGAAGTACTGGGATGTTAATAAAGCAAGAATGTGAGTTATCTTTCATCTCTCTCTCTCTCTCTCTCTCTCTCTCTCTCTCTCTCTCTCTCTCTCTCTCTCTCTCATCGATCGGTGGGTTACCTTTTCAGGATATCGACTCTCCTCTTCCACTTAACATCCCCCTTTCCTCCCCCCTCCACCTCCCTTCGCTTCCTTCCTCCCATCCCAGCTTCCATTCCTCTTTCGGCTGTCCTTTCATCTTTTCTCCTCTTCCTTGTCTCTTCTTATTCTCCTTTCTATTCTTCCTTCATATTCTTTTACTCCATATCTTCTCCTCTTCCCCTCCTCCCCTCCCCACCCTTCGCTTCCTTCCTCCCATCCTTTCTTTCTTTCCTCTTATTTCCTTCTGTCCCTTCTCTCCTTTTTCTTATCCCTTCCCATTCTCCCTTTTTTTCACTCCATCTCGTCTCCAAATCTTTTTCCTTCCTCTGATTCTTTTTTTTTCTTTGTTTCCTTTTCCTTCATTTCTTCATTCCTTTCTCCTTTTCCACCATTTCCTTCCCCTCTTACTTATTCCTCACTCTACCTTCCATTCCCCATTCCTTCCTCTCTCTCTTCCTCCCTTCCTTTATTTCCTCCTTTTCCTTTACCTCATCCCTTCTCCCTTCTTCCTTCCTTCTCCCATCTTTTCTCCTTTCCTCCTTGCTCCCACTTTTATTTCCTTTTCCTTCCCCTATCCAATATTTCATTAGTCGCCTCCAACTGTTCCTCCTCCCTCTCCTCTTCCTCCCTCCTCCTCCCTCCTCCTCCAGTGGCGTTTGTTAGGAAGAGGGGCGTGGCGAAATGGGAAGAGTTACGTAGGAAGGAATAGACCAGAAGGAAGGGGAGGAGGAAGGAGAATGAGAGGATGGGGTGAGGGTAGAGAAAAAAGAAAAGAAAGAAGGCTCAGAGAGAGAGAGAGAGAGAGAGAGAGGCAATTATTGATTTCAGTTTATAGAGATGTAAAATAATTGGCTCAGAACGTAATAATAGTAATAATAATAATAATAATAGGGCTTAACGATAACGACATGCATTTATTATTATTATTATGATTATTATTATTATTATTATTATTATTACTATTATTTTTATTATTACTATTATTACTTCCACTACTACTAACACAGTCGTTGTAAGAGTATTGGATATCAGTTGACTGGATTAAGTTTAAGGCTACCACTAATTACTTATATAAGAAATTTGATCGTTCTCTCTCTCTCTCTCTCTCTCTCTCTCTCTCTCTCTCTCTCTCTCTCTCTCTCTCTCTCTCTCTCTCGTTGTGTAGTCTAATAATACAAAAAAAACATATAATTCTGATTGTCGTAATGTTTTTATTTAATTTTATTTCTAAGAACTGTTTTCCTTCTCTTCTACTTATATTCATGTGTTTGTTATCACTAAATTTTCGTTGGCATTGGGAGAGAGAGAGAGATTCACACACAAAAACATACAAAATAGTTAAATATAAAAGGAGAGAGAGAGAGAGATTCACACACAGAAACTTACAAAATAGTTAAATATCAAAGGAGAGAGAGAGAGAGTTTCACACAAAAAAACTTACAAAATAGTTAAATATCAAAGGAGAGAGAGAGAGAGAGAGCACGAGCACAGATACGTTATTGTTTGCATCCTTGAGGCCGAGAAGTTGCGTGGAAGAGGAGGAGGAGGAGGAGGAGAAGAAGGAGGAGGAGGGGGAGCTAGACGCCTAAGTAGGGTCTGAAAACACACACACACACACACACACACACACACACACACACACACACACACATTCACCCTCTCGAGAAATATTTGTCTTGGAATAAAAAATAGAAAAAAAAGAAAGAATGCGAATAAAAGCTGATGGGTGGAGTAGTGCTTTTCTCTCTCTCTCTCTCTCTCTCTCTCTCTCTCTCTCTCTCTCTCTCTCTCTCTCTCTCTCTCTCTCTCTCTCTCTCTCTCTCTCTCTCTCTCTTTAGTGCAACTTGAGAGAGAGAGAGAGAGAGAGAGAGAGAGAGAGATTTAAAGCTCTTCACTCCTGCATAATATGAATTTCACGGACTCTTCACTCGAACAAACAAACAAACAAACACTCATCAATGGAAACAAACACTGGAGAGAGAGAGAGAGAGAAGGGTGGGGACGACTTAACACACACACACACACACACACACACACACACACACACACACACACACACACACACACACACACACACACACACACACACACACACCTGAACACTATATGCCCATTAGCGCCAAGCAACATTCGTGTAAACATGCTTTCGCGACCTCTTTATTAAGGGAAGACTCCATTCTTTTTTTTTCTTTATTAACTTTATTTATCAGTGATGTTTATTTTCTCTTATTTATATTGTTTTCGTTGTGTTTAAATTTTGTGTTCTGGTGTTTGTTTTTGTGGTTTTTGTGTTCCTGTTTTTGTGTTCCTGTTTTTGTGTTCCTGTTTCTGTGTTCCTGTTTTTGTGTTCCTGTTTTTGTGTTCCTGTTTTTGTGTTCCTGTTTTTGTGTTCCTGTTTTTGTGTTCCTGTTTTTGTGTTCCTGTTTCTGTTCCCGTTTTTGTGTTCCTGTTTCTGTGTTCCTGTTTTTGTGTTCCTGTTTTTGTGTTCCCGTTTGTGTTCCTGTTTTTGTTTCTCAGTTTTATCATATTTTTCCGTCCCTTATTGCTGTTTAATCTCTCCTTGTCTTTTTTTTTTACTTTTATTGTATTCCACGTGCTGAGAGAGAGAGAGAGAGAGAGAGAGAGAGAGAGAGAGAGGTTCGGACAGGTGTACTATGACGGGTTGGCAACAGGAACTAGTTTTCGTTCTCCTCTCTCTCTCTTTCTCTATTCTCTCACTCTCATTCTTTCTCTTTTTATTCTCTCCTCTCTGTCAATTATCCTTATTACATCTATATATCAACTCTCTCTCTCTCTCTCTCTCTCTCTCTCTCTCTCTCTCTCTCTCTCTCTCTCTCTCTCTCTCTCTCTCTCTCTCTCTCTCTCTCTCTCTCTCTCTCTCTCTCTCTCTCTCTCTCTCTATATACTATATCTCTCTCTCTCTCTCTCTCTCTCTCTCTCTCTCTCTCTCTCTCTCTCTCTCTCTCTCTCTCTCTCTCTCTCTCTCTCTCTCTCTCTCTCTCTTCTCTTTATCACACGCGTCATTCACTCTAACACTTCTTATTACATCCATATATTAAATCTCTCTCTCTCTCTCTCTCTCTCTCTCTCTCTCTCTCTCTCTCTCTCTCTCTCGCGGGGAAGAAAGTGTGAAGGAATTAATTGTTGCCGCGGAAAGAAAAGTCAAACGAGCATGACGTCACCATTTTCCCGAGTATATAGGGCAGAATGAGGCATAGGAGGAAGAGGAGGAGGAGGAGGTGGAGGAGGGGGAAGAAGAGGAGGAGGGTGTGGAGGTGGTGGCGGTGATGACATTTAAGAACTCCGCTTTTATTCTGAGGGTAAAAGAGGAGATTGGTAATAAGAACATAATTGCATAAGAACGTAAGGAGTCTGCAGAAGGCTGGTAGGTCTTTATTCAAGGGAACTCCTGTAAACCTAACCCCACCTAACCTCACTCTCCATGAATTTGTCTAACCTCTTCTTGAATGTATCACTCGTATTGGCACTCACAACATAACTGCCGAGAGAAGGGAATGGAAAGGGGCGAGAAGAGAGAAATGGATGCTGAGGAGGAAGAGGAAAGAAGAGAAGGGAATGGAAAGGGACGAGGAGAGAAAAGAAATGGATGCTTGGAGGAAAAGGAAAGAAGAGAAGGGGATGGAAAGTAAAGACAAGATATATTGATCCCGGGGAAGAAAGATAAAAGGAGAAGGGAAAGTGAAGGGAAGAGAAGAGAAGAGAAGAGAAACGGATGCTGAGGAGGAAGAGGAAAGAAGAGAAGGGGATGGAAAGTAAAGAGAAGCTATATTGATCCTGGGGAAGAAAGATAAAAGGAGAAGGGAAAGTGAAGGGAAGAGAAGAGAAGAGAAGAGAAACGGATGCTGAGGAGGAAGAGGAAAGAAGAGAAGGGAATGGAAAGTAAAGAGAAGATATTATATTGATTGGAAGAAAGATAAAAAGGAGAAAGGAAAGTGAAGGGAAGAGAAGAGAAACGGATGCTGAGGAAGACAGATAAAGAAGAGAAGGAAATGAAAAGAGAAGAGACGAGAAGAGAAACATATGCTGAAGGAGAAAGTGAAAGGACGGAGCGAAGGAAAAGGAAAATAATAGAAAGAAAAATAAATGCTTAAGAGAGTGAAAGGAGGAAGCGAAGGAAACAGAATTGAAGTGAAGAGTTGAGACAGATGCTGAGGAAGAGAGTTAAAAGAGATAAAGAAACGGAAAGTTAAGAGAAGAAAATTGATTCTGATTAAAAAGCGAAGAAAGAGAAGATAGACGGATGCTGAAGGAGAAAGTGAAAGGAATGTAAAGGCAAAAGGAGATGACTGCAGAAGAAGGAAGAGAAAGAAAAGAAGGGAGAAGATAAACGGATGCTGAAGGAGAAAATGAAATGAAGGATCGAAGGGAATGGAAAGGGAATAGAAAAGAAGATAAACAGATCGTGAAGAAGAAAGGGGAAGAAGAGAAGAGAGGAGAAATGGATGCTGGGGAAGCAAAGGAAATGGAAAGGAAGGGAAGGTAAGGGAAGGAGCGAAGGAAATGAAAAGGAAGAGAAGATGAAGGAGGGAACGAAGGAAATGGAAAAGAAGGAAAGGGAAGGGAAGGAGCCAAGAAAATGGAATGGAAGGGAAGATGAAGTAAAGAAACCTAGGAAATGGAAAGGAAGGGAAAGAGGGAATGAAATGAAATGGAAGGGGAGGTGAAGGAGGGGGCGAAGGAAATGGAAGGGAAGGAAAGGTAAGGGAGGCGTGTTAAATGGGAGAATTGAATGATGCTATGGGTGGGAGAGGGAATTTATGGGAGAGGGGGAACGAAAGAGAGAGAGAGAGGGGGAGAGGGAGAGGGAGGGAGGCGTAAGTAAATGGCGTTGAAGGAGAGAAAGAGAAGGAAGGGATAAAGGAAGACAGGACCAAAACCGTGTGAGAGGGAAGAGAAGAGAAGGGAAGAGAAAGAGGAAATATATTGAGGGTAGGAGAGGAAAAAAAAGTTAAGGAAGGAAAGAAAGAAGGAAGGTGTATTTGGAGAAGAATAAGGAGATGGAGGAAAAGAAGAAGGTAGAGAAAGAAGGGGAGCAAGCAATGTGTGTTAGGAAAATAAAGCAAGAAGTGAAAGTAGAAGAAAGAAGAAAAGGACAAAGAAAATAAAGGATGGGTGGATGAAGGAAAAAAAATGGAGTATGTTAAGTGGGAGGAAGAGAAGGAGAGAAGAGAAGGGAGGGAACTACGGAGGGAATATATTGAGGGTAGGAGAGAAAAAAAGAGTTAAGGAAGGAAAGAAGGAAGGAAGGTGTATTTGGAGAAGAATAAGGAGGTGGAGGAAAAGGAGAAGGTAGAGAAAGAAGAGGAGCAAGAAGGTAAAAAGTGTGATAGAAATAATAATAAAGAAAGAAGAGGAAGAAGTAGAAGAAAGAAAAAGAGAACAGAGAAGAGAAAGAAAGAGATGATAAAGAAAAAAATGAGAAAGGGAAGTGGAAGAGAAGGAGAAAGAGGAGGAGGAGGAATAATATGAAGAATAAAAAAAATAGGAATAGGAGAAAAAAGGGAAAAGGGAAAGGAGTAGAGAAGAACGACCAAAAAAAAAAGAGGCGAAGAGAGAAATAGAAGAGAAATGGATAACGGGAACAAGGAAAAATAAAAAAAAATAAAGAAGAACACAAAGAAGAAAACTCTTAGAAAAATGGAAAGCGGATGAGGGTCAGGAAGAGGAGGAGGAGGAGATGGAAGAGGAAGGAAGGATGGGTGGAAGGGAGTGAAATACGACTGGGTTGAAATGGAGTTTGGAAGAGGAGGAGGAGAAGGAAGAAAAGGAGATGTGATTGGGATGCTGGAGGGGGGAGAAGGATGCTGGAGGTGGGTGGAGGAAGACAAGGAAGATAAAAAAAAGGAAGAAGAAAAGCATTGAGCAAAAGTAAGGAAGAGGAGAAAGAAAGAAAACAAAACCATCACCACAACCACTATTACTACTACTACTACTACTACTACTACTACTACTACTACTACCACTACCTACCTACCTACCTGGCCATTAGATTCTCCTCGATGCAGTTGAAAAAGCATTATAGTTTTCTTCCTCTTTCTCTATCTCTATCTCTTTCCTTCTTCCTCTCCTCTTCCTCCTCCTCCCCCTTCTTCGTGTGGTCAGTTGCTTTGCTGGAACTAACGATGCAACCCCCTCCTCCACTTCTTCCCCTCCTCCTCTTCTTCCCCTCCTCCTCCTCCTCCTTCATTCATCTCCGCTTCATTCATTTCCTCCCTCAGTATATGTTTCTATTTTCTCTTCTTTCCTCTCTTCCTCTTCTCTCCTCTTCCTTCTCCTATTTCCTAGTCTTCCTTCCCTCCTTACCTCATCATATGCATTTTTTACCCGTATGTATGTTTCTTTGTTTGGAGAAGAATGAGGAGGAGGAGGAGGAGGAGGAGGGAGAGAAGATCCGCCATTCTGGAGGTAAAGAGGAAAAAAGAAGAAAAACATCATTAGCGCAAGGGGAAAAAATGGGGAAGGAGGGGAAGGAAAGGGAGGAGATGGCATGTTGGTGCTATTGTTATGGGGAAGGGGAGCGATGGGGAAGAGAGGGAGAGGGAAGAAGAAAGGGTGGGGAAGAGAGGGGAAGAAGATTCATTAACGTAAATTATGGATGAGAGGGATGTATACAGGACTAGCCCTCTCTCTCTCTCTCTCTCTCTCTCTCTCTCTCTCTCTCTCTCTCTCTCTCTCTCTCTCTCTCTCTTCCCCTTCCTCTCCGCTTCTTCATCTCCCTTTTTTTTATTTTCATTTATCCCATTCATCTCTCTCTCTCTCTCTCTCTCTCTCTCTCTCTCTCTCTCTCTCTCTCTCTCTCTCTCTCTCTCTCTCTCTCTCTCTCTCTCTCTCTCTCTCTCTCTCACCTGATTGCTGACATCCGGCCATTGTGCTGAGCCGGTGCTGCTTACCTGTGCAAAGGGAGGAGGAGGAGGAGGAGGAGGAAGAGATGACAGGAAAAAGAGAGAGAAAGAGAGGAAGGAAAGATTGTAGTCGGGAAGAATGTGTGTGTGGGGAGAGAGAGAGAGAGAGAGAGAGAGAGAGAGAGAGAGAGAGGAATGTATGAGGTGAATGGTTGCAAAAAAAGAAAAAAAAGATAATAGACGAAAAGAGGAGGAGGAGGAAGAGGAGAAAGAGGAAGAGGTGTTTTAGATGTCACTTTGTCCACAATCGGCGCCATCATCATCTTCATCATCATCATCATCATCGTCATTACCAGCAACAATAACGACGACAATTACAGTGACAACACCGCCATTGTCGCGCGCGCGTGTGTGTGTGTGTGTGTGTGTGTGTGTCAGGTTTGTAATAGTAGTAGTAGTAGTTTTTGTTGTTATTGTTGTTGTTTTTGCAGTAGTAGCAGCACCTTTCTCTCTCTCTCTCTCTCTCTCTCTCTCTCTCTCTCTCTCTCTCTCTCTCTCTCTCTCTCTCTCTCTCTCTCTCTCTCTCTCTCTCTCTCTCTCTCTCTCTCTCACACACACACACACACACAACACAACACAACACAACACAACACAACACAACACAACACAACACACACACACACACACACAAAGACAGCGAAACAACAAGAGCCTAGTGTACATGGCAGCTCCTGAGAGTATGTTATTTATCACCAAGCTCCCTCCCCACCCATAAATCTATCCAACCTCCAATTAAAGCTCTCCATCGTGTTTGCATCAACTACTAAATTACCTGCTTATTCCTGTTCCGTTCATCCTCTACTCCTGAACCAGTTTTTAGCTCTATATCTCCTCTCTGAACTTGAATATATCTAGCTTATGCCCATTGTTGCGTGTTCTATTAGTTTTGTTCTTATATGTAGTTTATCTGAATCGCCCTTATCAATATCTTCATCCAAATTATCAAGTCAGTTCACGTCTTTCTGAATAAGTTAGTTATTTTTTAATTTTTTTTATTTTGGTGTTTCTCTGTACGGTAAGTTCATAAGTATTGGACAGTTTTGATCATTCTTGCTCTCCTTAGACTTCTTTTTATTA